>NC_073305.1:53386204-53569869 GCF_027595985.1 Sorex araneus
GATTCTGTGTCTTACTCCAGCTTCAAAATCTTCCTCCAAGAGGTTTTTTCTTTTTCCCTTTCAAGACTGTTTTTGTGGTTTTAAGAAAAGTTATCGAAGTGATGTTGAAATAACTCAAAACCAGAGGCTTTTCTTTCCTCAGTTCAGGGATGCCTTTGAAAGAAAACTCACTAAAGCTGTGTGATTCTGAAACCTAGGGCCAGACATTCCTTGTCTGTCTTTATTCCTTCCTTCCTTCCTTCCTTCCTTCCTTCCTTCCTTCCTTCCTTCCTTCCTTCCTTCCTTTCTTTCTTTCTTTTCCTTTCTTTCTTTCTTTCTTCCTTTCTCTTCCTTTCTTTCTCTCTTTTTTTCTCTCTCTCTTTTCTCTCTTTCTCTCTTTCTTTCTCTCTCTTTCTCTCTTTCTTCCTCTCTTCCTCTCTTTCTTTCTTTCTTTCTTTCTTTCTTTCTCTTCTTTCTTTCTTTCTTTCTTTCTTTCTTTCTTTCTTTCTTTCTTTCTTTCTTTCTTTCTTTCTTTCTTTCTTTCTTTCTTTCTTTCTTTCTTTCTTTCTTTCTTTCTTTCTTTCTTTCTTTCTTTCTTTCTTTCTTTCTTTCTTTCTTTCTTTCTTTCTTTCTTTCTTTCTTTCTTTCTTTTCCTTTCTTTCTTTCTTTCTTCCTTTCTCTTCCTTCTTCTCTCTTTTTTTTCTCTCTCTCTTTTCTCTCTTTCTCTCTTCTCTTCTCTCTCTTTCTCTCTTTCTTCCTCTCTTCCTCTTTCTTTCCCTCTTTCTTTCTTTCTTTCTTTCTTTCTTTCTTTCTTTCTTTCTTTCTTTCTTTCTTTCTTTCTTTCTTTCTTTCTTTCTTTCTTTCTTTTCCTTTCTTTCTTTTCCTTTCTTTCTTTCTTTCTTCTTTCTCTTCCTTTCTTTCTTTCTTTCTTCCTTTCTCTTCCTTTCTTTCTCTCTTTTTTTCTCTCTCTCTTTTCTCTCTTTCTCTCTTTCTTTCTCTCTCTTTCTCTCTTTCTTTCTTTCTTTCTTTCTTTCTTTCTTTCTTTCTTTCTTTCTTTCTTTCTTTCTTTCTTTCTTTCTTTCTTTCTTTCTTCCTTTCTCTTCCTTTCTTTCTCTCTTTTTTCTCTCTCTTTTCTCTCTTTCTCTCTTTCTTTCTCTCTCTTTCTCTCTTTCTTGCTCTCTTCCTCTCTTTCTTTCTTTCTTTCTTTCTTTCTTTCTTTCTTTCTTTCTTTCTTTTCTTTCTTCCTTTCTTTCTCTCTTTTTCTTTCTCTCTTTCTTTCTCTCTTTCTTTCCCTTTCTTTCTCTCTTTCTTTCTTTTCTCTCTTTCTTTCTCTCTTTCTCTCTCTCTTTCTCTTTCTTTCTTTCTTTCTTTCTTTCTTTTCTTTCTTTCTTTCTTTCTTTCTTTCTTTCTTTCTTTCTTTCTTTCTTCCTTCCTTCCTTCCTTCCTTCCTTCCTTCCTTCCTTCCTTCCTTCCTTCCTTCCTTCCTTCCTTCCTTCTCTTTCTTTCTTTCTTTCTTTCTTTCTTTCTTTCTTTCTTTCTTTCTTTCTTTCTTTCTTTCTTTCTTTCAAATGCTTCCATTTTTGCTCTCTGCCGATGAGGCTCTCTGACTGCAGACAGCCATCCAAAAGAATCACAGAGCCAAAAGACATCAATTCACAGTGAGGAACAGAAAGCTGCCTTACATTCCTGCCAAAGCCCTTTGTAGGTGTATTCTCACACCAATACCTCCACCTCCCGCAAGGAGCCGTGGGACATATGCTTTGAGTTGTAGTAGAGACAGAGTTAATGGACAAACGGACCCACTGTGTTTCTCTGTCAGCCGAGTCATCATCAGTAGCTACATCTTAGGCCTCGGGCCTCCGTATCACTGAGGGCTCGTTCTCAGCTGGCCAGCCTCCACACGAGGGGCCTTTGGGAAGAGTAGTAAGTGATGTGTGTGGAATTGCTCTGAGCACCTAAGACGCTCCACTGATCTTTTAGGGCCACGAGTTGGTCCTTCATTTAGCCCACATCACGCAATTTCAACCAACCCCTTTATCGTATATACTTGGTTTTCTGCCTACAACTAGTTGATTGCTGTTTTGAACTTAATAGGCAACTCAAAATGATTTTCTTTCTTCCTGTTTACTTCTAGTACATTTTTTTAAAATAATTTATTTATTTTTAATTAGAGAATCACCGTGAGGGTACAGTTACAGATTTATACACTTTTGTGCTTATACTTCCCTCATACAAAGTTCGGGAACCCATCCCTTCACCAGTGCCCATTCTCCACCACCCCTAAACCCAGTGTCCCTCCCACCCTCCCCAATCCCATCTCCCCCCCAACCCACCCTGCCACTGTGGCAGGGCATTCCCTTCTGTTCTCTCTCTCTAATTAGCTGTTGTGGTTTGCAATAAAGGTGTTGAGTGGCCACTGTGCTCAGTCTCTAGCCCTCATTCAGCCCGCAACTCCCTTCCCCCACATGGCCTTCGACTACAATGTAGTTGGTGATCGCTTCTCTGAGTTGACCTTTCCCCGGAACGTGAGACCAGCCTCGAAGCCATGGGGTCAACCTCCTGGTACTTATTTCTACAGTTCTTGGGTATTAGTCTCCCACTCTGATATTCTATATACCATAGATGAGTGCAGTCTTTCTATGTCTGTCTCTCTCTTTCTGACTCATTTCACTCAGCATGAAACTTTTCATGCCCATCCACTTAACTACAAAATTCTTGACTTCCTTTTTTCTAACAGCTGCATAGTATTCCATTGTATAGATGTACCAAAGTTTCCTCAACCAGTCATCCGTTCTAGGACATTAGGGTTTTTTCCAGATTCTGGCTATTGTAAACAGTGCTGCAAAGAAAATACATGTGCAGATGTTGTTTCGATTGTACTTTTTTGCCTCTCTGGGATATATTCCCAGCAGTGGTATTGCTGGGTCAAATGGGAATTCAATATCTAATTTTTTGAGAATCGTCCAAATTGTTTTCCAGAAGGGCTGAACCAGTCGGCATTCCCACCAGCAGTGAAGAAGGGTCCCTTTCTCCCCACATCCTCTCCAACAGCGGTTGCTTTTGTTCTTTTGGATGTGTGCTAATCTCTGTGGTGTGAGGTGGTATCTCATGGTTGTTTTGATCTGCATCTCTCTGATGATTAGTGATGCAGAGCACTTTTTCATGTGCCTTTTGGCCATTCGTATTTCTTCCTTGGTAAAGTTTCTGTTCATTTCTTCGCCCCATTTTTTGATGGGGTTGGATGTTTTCTTCTTGTAGAGTTCAACCAGTGCTTTATATACCATTGATATCAACCCCTTATCTGATGGGTATTGTGTAAATATCCTTTCCCATTCTGTGGATAGTCTTTGGATTCTGGTCACTGTATCTTTTGCGGTGCAGAAGCTTTTTAGTTTAATGTAGTCCCATTTGTTGATCTCTGTTTTTACTAGATTGCTTAGTTCCGTGTCACCTTTGAAGATACCTTTATCTTCAATATCGTGGAGGGTTTCGCCGACCTTGTCTTCAATGTACCTTATGGTTTGTGGTCTAATGTTGAGGTCTTTAATCCATTTTGATCTGACTTTTGTGCATGGTGTCAGGTCAAGGTCTAAACCCATTTTTTTGCATGTGGTTGTCCAGTTTTGCCAGCACCATTTGTTAAAGAGGCTTTCTTTGCTCCACTTCACATCTCTTGCTCCCTTATCAAAGATTAGATGATCATACATTTGGGGTTGTGTGTAGGGATATTCCACCCTGTTCCATTGGTCTACGGCTCTGCCTTTGTTCCAGTACCATGCTGTTTTAATTGTTACTGCTTTGTAGTAAAGATTGAGGTTGGGGAGGGTGATGCCTCCCATCATCTTTTTCCCAAGAATTGTTTTAGCTATCCTTGGACGTTTGTTATTCCATATGAAATTTA
The DNA here is from genome assembly GCF_027595985.1 of Sorex araneus. Classification (NCBI taxonomy): domain Eukaryota; kingdom Metazoa; phylum Chordata; class Mammalia; order Eulipotyphla; family Soricidae; genus Sorex; species Sorex araneus. The sequence goes on from NC_073305.1 coordinate 53,390,085, forward strand.
GGATTGCTTGATCCATTTCTTTGAAGAATGTCATGGTTATACTTATAGGGATCGCATTGAATCTGTATAATGCTTTAGGGAGTATTGCCATTTTGACAACATTGATTCTCCCTATCCACGAGCAGGGTATATGTTTCCATTTCCTCATGTCTTCTTTGATTTCATGGAGTAGCGTTTTGTAGTTTTCTTTGTAAAGGTCTTTTACTTCCTTGGTTAAGCTGATTCCGAGGTACTTGATTTTCTGGGGCACGATTGTGAATGGGATTGCTTTTTTCATGTCCCTTTCCTCTGCCTCATTGTTTGCATATATGAAGGCCATGGATTTTTGGGTATTGATTTTGTAGCCTGCAACTTTACTGTATAAGTCTATTGTTTCTAAGAGTTTCTTAGTAGAGGTTTTAGGCTTCTCTAGATATAGTATCATGTCGTCTGCAAATAGTGAGAGTTTGATTTCTTCCTTTCCTATCTGGATGCCCTTAATCTCTTTTTCTTGTCTAATAGCTATCGCAAGTACTTCCAGTACTATATTGAAGAGGAGTGGTGAGAGTGGGCATCCTTGTCTTGTGCCCGATCTCAGAGGAAAGGCCCTTAGTTTTCCCCCGTTGAGGATAATGCTTGCCGTAGGCTTGTGATAGATGGCTTCGACTATCTTAAGGAAAGTTCCTCCAAACCCCATTTTGGCGAGGGTTTTCATCATGAAAGGATGTTGGATCTTGTCAAATGCTTTCTCTGCATCTATTAATATCAAGAGACACAGAGTGGCTAAATGGATCCGGAAATTAAACCCAACATTCTGTTGCCTGCAAGAAACACACCTGAACAAACAGAGTAAACATAGACTCAAAGTCAAAGGATGGAAAACAATCCTCCAAGCAAACAACCCCCTTAAAAAAGCTGGAGTGGCCATCCTGGTATCCGACAACATAGATTTCAGGATGAAAAAGATCAAAAGGGACAGCGAAGGTCATTTTCTGTTTATCAAGGGATATGTACAACAGGAAGAAATCACACTCTTAAACGTATATGCTCTTAACGAACGACCGGCTAAATATTTAAAACAAGTCCTAACAGACTTCAAAGAGGACATCACTAACAGCACAATTGTAGTCGGAGACTTCAATACGGCCTTATCGCCTCTAGATAGATCGACAAGGACAAAACTCAACAAGGAAACACTGACTCTGAAAGAAGAAATTGAAGAGAGAGGCCTAATAGACCTATACAGGGCCTTACACCCCCAAAAGAAAGAATACACATTCTTTTCCAGTGCACATGGAACATTTTCTAAAATAGACCATGTACTGGGCCCCAGAACATACCTCAATAGAATCGGAAAAATAGAAATTGTATCAACCATCTTTTCAGACCACGATGCGCTGAAGATAGAAGCTAACCACTCACAAACACGGAAAATCAAATCAAACACCTGGAAATTAAACAATTCAATGTTGAACAATGAGTGGGTCAGGAAGGAAATCAAGGAAGAAATCAAAAGATACTTAGAAACAAATGAGAATGAAGACACGAACTACCAAAACCTATGGGACGCAGCTAAAGCCGTGTTAAGGGGAAAATTTATAGCTCTCCAAGCATTCCTCAGGAAGGAAGAAAGGACCCACATAGATAGCTTGACTTCACGACTCAAGACCTTAGAAAAGGACCAGAAAAAGTACCCCAAACCAGACCGAAGGAAAGAAATAATAAAAATTAGAGCAGAAATTAATGACATCGAAACCAAAAAAACAATCCGAAAGATCAATGAAACAAAGAGTTGGTTCTTTGAGAAAATAAATAAGATTGATAAACCGCTAGCAAGACTCACAAAGAAAGAAAGAGAGAAAACTCTAATAAATCGAATCAGAAATGAAAAGGGGGACATCATAACAGAAACCAGTGAGATTCAAAAGATCATTAGAGACTACTTTGAAGGTCTTTACGCCACAAAAAAGGAGAACCTAAAAGAAATGGATGGATTCCTTGATTCCTACAATCTCCCAACACTGAAGAAAGAAGATCTGGAATACCTGAATAGACCCATCAATGTTAAGGAAATTGAAACGGTAATCAAAAACCTCCCCAAAAACAAAAGCCCAGGCCCAGATGGTTTCACTGGCGAATTCTTCCAAACATTTAAAGAAGACCTATTGCCTGTTTTCCTCAAACTTTTCCAGGAAACTGAAAAAACAGGAACTCTCCCTAACAGTTTCTATGAAGCACATATCTCCCTAATACCAAAAGCAAACAAAGACACCACTAAGAAAGAAAATTACAGACCAATTTCCCTGATGAACACCGATGCGAAGATCCTCAACAAAATACTAGCAAATAGGATCCAACAACTCATCAAGTTTATTATTATTTAAATCAATTTAGTTATATTCAAATTTATTTACTCTTTTTAATTAATTAAATAAATTAATTAAACTCTTAAAGGTACTAGAGTTTGGCAGAATTAAACTCTTATGGGTACTGGAGTTTGGCAGAGATAAACTTTTTAATAAGTAGAAAGATATAAGATGGGTGATGTTTGCATAAAGTCAACTGTGGGCCACATTCAACAGTGTTTTTCATAATGATGAACTTTTATGGTCAATTTTCACGCAATAGAGGAATTTCACCATGACTTAAGCTTCTTTATTATATCTATAGAAGGAGTGTCTAGATAACAGTGGTTAAGGCAATAGAGGCCAAACATCAATTTTAAAATATCTAACCAAAGTTTATTTTTAATACTTGTTCCAAATTTCCTTTTACTCATAACAATGACATAGAAGCTCTAAGTTTATTAATATTATTATAGAATTTATGTAATTATTTTATTTCCTCAAAAATATGCTTCAAGGGGCTGGAGCGATAGCACAGCGGGTAGGGCGTTTGCCTTGCACGCGGCCGACCCGGGTTCGAATCCCAGCATCCCATATGGTCCCCTGAGCACCGCCAGGGGTAATTCCTGAGTGAAGAGCCAGGAGTAACCCCTGTGCATTGCCAGGTGTGACCCCCCAAAAAATATGCCTCAAAAATGTTATCATTTTTTATTTCTACCGATTAATATTAACTTGTACCTTGTTTAAAAGTTTGCCTAAGTAGTAAAGGTTCCAAAGAAGGATCCAGTTCTTCACCAACATTTTCTAATAGTAGTGGTTTTCCAAACTGAATACAATTTTCCAAAGTTCTCATATAATCTGAATCTGATAGTTTAATAACATGAAGATTATTTTCTTTCTCAGAGTTTTTGATCCATTTATTGGCTTGACCCTGAGGATCTATCATTAAAGGCCTAGAATACAAAAAGAAAAAATTCTGAGAGGAACAAATATATATTGTGATTTCTTTTATTATTTATTTTAATAAATACCACAATAAATCTATACAAATACAAGTGTTTCACACATTATTAAGATGACTCTTGACAAAAGTCTTGTGAGAAAACTACTTCTTATTTATGCTTGAACAAAGAAACTTAACTTAAAGGAGTACTTTGGCTGGAATCCTAAGGTTACAAAACTACTTGTGTCAGAACAAGGATCTTGTGATCTTGTATATTTTACACTTTCAAATAAAATACAGCACCTGTGTGGAAATTTAAATACATAACTTCTCTTAATGTAATATGGAAAATAATCTGGGCCAGGACATGGCACAAATGGCACAAGAGATTGGAGGACATATTTTGCATGTGGGAAGCCTGGTTTGATTCCCTATCTGCAATTATACCTCAGCACCATTAAGAGGAGAAACCCTTGAGTATAGATCCAGATGCTTAAATAAATGTGTGTTTGTGTTTATGTGTATGTGTGTGTATGAGTGTGTGTGGTGTATGTATCATCATCATCATCATCATCATCATCATCATCCTGTTGATCGTCGAATCTCTCCAGCGGTCTCAGTAACGTCTCCATTCGTCCTAGCTCTGAGATTTTAGAAGTCTCTCTTTACTCGTCCTTTCCAATGGTCCCACATTGGAGGCTCTTTCAGGGTCAAGGGAATGAGACCCATAATTTTTACTGGTTTTGGCATATAAATACGCCATGGGGAGTTTGCGAGGCTCTCACATGTGGGCAGGAAACTCTTGGTAGCTTGCCAGGTTCTCCCAGAGGGAGTCACCAGATGGGGTTGGAGAGATAGTACAATGGTCAGGACATTTGCCTTGCAAGCAGTCAACCTGGGTTCAATCCCAAGCAGCCCATATGGTGCCTCTCAAACACCTCCAGGAGTAATTCTTTAGTTAAGAGCTAGGAGTAACCTCTGAGCACCACCAGGTGTGGTCACCAAACAAAAGGACACAAACAAACAAATAAAACACCCCCCAAAACAAGCCATAAAATCCCATATATTTAACTTAAAACAAAAGATCCACTAAGCTATAAAGAATTTCCTCAGGATATTTCAGAAAAATATAGTATTTTTTTCATTGTCTTGTAAAAAAAAAGCAAATTCCTACAAATTTATCTTAATCAGTATTTTGATCATGCTTAAAACAATGCTGGACTGCCCTTTAGGAGTCCCGGAAGCTGCCATTTTCTAGAAGTCATCAACAAGCTCCAGGTACGAGTGGCAGTGGCGGCAGATGCCAGGCCTCACGGGATAGGGAGAAGTGGGCTCTTCTCTTTCCCCCTACCCCGATGGGACTCTGAGATAACACCATATCCGGCCACCGTCTACTTAAGTTCCCACACAGCTGTGGTCCAGAGAAACACAAAAGAACATCGGATCGAGCAACTTGCTGCAGCGAACTTTTCAGATCCTAATTGTTACAGTTTTAGAATTCCTCAAGTTTATATTGTATCCATAACAAGCAATACAAAACACATCTAGCATTGCCCTTTCAGCAGGTATGAGCTGTGGTGGGTCTGGTCTCGAAATATAGAAAGTAACTAAAGTACAGAAAGAGAGTATCGTACAAACTGCCACATAGGCAGGGGGAGGTGTGGAATGGGGGGTGTGGACACTGGGGATTTGGGTGGTGGAAAACGTGCACTGCTGAAGGGATGGGTGTTTGATGACTGTATAATCGAAGCTCAAACATGAAAGCTTTGTTACTGTACCTCACAGTGAATCAATAAAAAAAATTATAAATTGAGCTCCCATTTGACCCAGCAATTCCACTTCTGGGAATATACTCCAGAGATGCAAAAAAGTATAGTAGAAATGACATCTGCACTCGTATGTTCATTGCAGCACTGTTTACAATAGTTAGGATCTGGAAAAAACCCGAATGCTCAAGAACAGATGACTGGCTAAAGAAACTTTGGTAAATCTACACAATGGAATACTATGCAGCTGTTAGAAAAGATAAAGTCATGAAATTTGCATATAAGTGGATTAACATGGAGAGTATCATGCTAAGTGAAATGAGTCAGAAAATGAAATGAGGGACAGACATAAGAAGATTACATTCATTTGTGGAATATAAAGTAACAAAATGGGAGACTAACACCCAAAGATAGGAGAGACAAGGAACAGGAGGATTGCTCCACGGATTGGAAACCGACCTCACACACAGGGGGAAAAGGCAGTTCAGATAGAGAAGGGACAACCAAGTAAAGGAAACTTGGAAGACCTGCTAGGAATGGGAGATGTATACTGAGAGTAGACTATAGACTGAACAGGATGGTCACTTAATACCTGCATTGCAGACCACAACACCCTAAAGGAGAGAGAGAGTAAACAGGGAATCTGCCTGCCACAGAGGCGGAGGTGGGGATGGGGGTGATGGAGGGGATGGGGGAGGGGAACATTGGTGCTGAAGAATGGGCACTGGTGGAGGGATGGGTACTCGATCATTATATGACTGAAACATAAACATGAAAGTTTGGAAGTCTGTAACTGTATCTCACGGTGATTCATTAAAATAAAAAAATTTAAAATAAATTAAAATAAAAAATAAATCACACAAAATTTTAAAAAATAAAACAATGCTAATGTTAATGTAATAATGATATTCTAATTTCCCCTAAAATAAATAAAGCTGTTACTTTTTAAAAACTTGGATATTTTTCACTAAGGGCCTTTCCTCTAAGATCAGGTACAAGACAAGGATGCCCGCTCTCACCACTTCTCTTCAATATAGTACTGGAAGTACTTGCGATAGCTATTAGACAAGAAAAAGAGATTAAGGGCATCCAGATAGGAAAGGAAGAAATCAAACTCCCACTATTTGCAGACGATATGATACTATATCTAGAGAAGCCTAAAGCCTCTACTAAGAAACTCTTAGAAACAATAGACTTATACAGTAAAGTTGCAGGCTACAAAATCAATACCCAAAAATCCATGGCCTTCCTATACACAAACAATGAGGCAGAGGAAAGGGACATGAAAAAAGCAATCCCATTCACAATCGTGCCCCAGAAAATCAAGTACCTCGGAATCAGCTTAACCAAGGAAATAAAAGACCTCTTCAAAGAAAACTATAAAACGCTACTCCATGAAATAAAAGAGGACATGAGGAAATGGAAACATATACCCTGCTCGTGGATCGGGAGAATCAATGTCATCAAAATGGCAATACTCCCCAAGGCATTATACAGATTCAACGCAATCCCTATAATTATACCCATGACATTCTTCAAAGAAATGGATCGAGCAATCCTAAAATTCATATAGAACAACAAACGCCCACGGATAGCTAAAACAATTCTTGGGAAAAAGACGATGGGAGGCATCACCATCCCCAACCTCAAACTTTACTACAAAGCAGTAACAATTAAAACAGCATGGTACTGGAACAAAGGCAGAGCCGTAGACCAATGGAACAGGGTGGAATATCCCTACACACAACCCCAAATGTATGATCATCTAATCTTTGATAACGGAGCAAGAGATGTGAAGTGGGGCAAGGAAAGTCTCTTTAACAAATGGTGCTGGTACAACTGGACAACCACATGCAAAAAAATGGGCTTAGACCTTGACCTGTCACCATGCACAAAAGTCAGATCAAAATGGATTAAAGACCTCAACATTAGACCACAAACCATAAGGTACATTGAAGACAAGGTCGGCAAAACCCTCCACGATATTGAAGATAAAGGTATCTTCAAAGATGACATGCAACTGGCCAAACAAGTGGAAACAGAGATCAACAAATAGGACTACATTAAACTAAAAAGCTTCTGCACCGCAAAAGATACAGTGACCAGAATACAAAGACTATCCACAGAATGGGAAAGGATATTTACACAATACTCATCAGATAAGGGGTTGATATCAATGGTATATAAAGCACTAGTTGAACTCTACAAGAAGAAAACATCCAACCCCATCAAAAAATGGGGCGAAGAAATGGACAGAAACTTTACCAAGGAAGAAATACGAATGGCCAAAAGGCACATGAAAAAGTGCTCTACATCACTAATAATCAGAGAGATGCAGATCAAAACAACCACGAGATACCACCTCACACCACAGAGACTAGCACACATCCAAAAGAACAAAAGCAACCGCTGTTGGAGAGGATGTGGGGAGAAAGGGACCCTTCTACACTGCTGGTGGGAATGCCGACTGGTTCAGCCCTTTTGGAAAACAATATGGACGATTCTCAAAAAATTAGAAATTGAGCTCCCATTTGACCCAGCAATACCACTGCTGGGAATATATCCCAGAGAGGCAAAAAAGTATAATCGAAATGACATCTGCACATGTATGTTCATCGCAGCACTGTTTACAATAGCCAGAATCTGGAAAAAACCCGAATGCCCTAGAACGGATGACTGGTTGAGGAAACTTTGGTACATCTATACAATGGAATACTATGCAGCTGTTAGAAAAAAGGAGGTCATGAATTTTGTATTTAAGTGGATCGGCATGAAAAGTTTCATGCTGAGTGAAATGAGTCAGAAAGAGAGAGACAGACATAGAAAGATTGCACTCATCTATGGTATATAGAATAACAGAGTGGGAGACTAACACCCAAGAATTGTAGAAATAAGTACCAGGAGGTTGACTCCATGGCTTGGAGGCTGGCCTCACATTCTGGGAAAAGGGCAACTCAGAGAAGGGATCACCAACTATAATGTAGTCGAAGGCCATGCGGGGGAAGGGAGTTGCGGGCTGAATGAGGGCTAGAGACTGAGCACAGTGGCCACTCAACACCTTTATTGCAAACCTCAACAGCTAATTAGAGAGAGAGAACAGAAGGGAATGCCCTGCCACAGTGGCAGGGTGGGGTGGGGGGAGATGGGAGTGGGGAGTGTGGGAGGGATGCTTGGTTTACTGGTGGTGGAGAATGGGAACTGGTGAAGGGATGGGTTCCTGAACTTTGTATGAGGGAAGCATAAGCACAAAAGTGTATAAATCTGTAACTGTACCCTCACGGTGGTTCACTAATTAAAAATAAATAAATTTTAAAAAACTTGGATATTTTTCAAATATAATTTTAAAATGGGGTTTTCTTTTATGGATGTAACTTTAGGTTACATCCATAAAAGAGATAATGCTATTTCTATTCCAAGCATACTCTAAGTATGAAAACAACACTAGAATATGTTTGAGATTATTGGAAAGTCTGAAAAATAAATATTATCTATTGATGCTTCTGAAGAAAGCAAAGATTTGCAGTCAAATATCTAGATAGTTGTAAATAAATATTATAAAGCAACATAGAATTTTCATCATGGTTAAAACAAATGCAAAATCGAATTTGAAACAGAGATTAAAATTTTAATTTTATTATAGTTTAGGTAACATGGTTACTTTAAGTAATTTAGGTTTATTTAGGTAACTTTAGGTTACATTAGGTAACTTAGTAACATGGTTACTTTATGTAACTTTAGGTTACTTTGGGTAATATGCCAAACTATATGGTATTTATGTACAAAGTTACTGCACCCTGTCTCCCCATCAAAGTGCATGTTGTTCTTCAGCCCTGTTCCTATGTCACAGCTAGTCTAGTCATCATTTTTATTTGCATTTCCCTGATGATTAGTAATTTAGAGCATTTTTATATGCCTTTTGGCCATTTGTATGTCTTTGAAGAAGTTTCTATTTCTGTTCATCTCCTTTTTCCAGTTTTGACTGGGGTTGGATTTTTTTTGTACAGTTCGATAAAGGGTTAATCGAATGAGAGATGGGAAAATTGAATGAGAGATGGGCAAATAGTTTCCACCAGTCTGTGGGATGTCTGTATTTTAGATTTTGGTCACAGCTTCCTTAAAGGTGCTTCTAGCTCAATGTTATGGAGAGTTTTGCCTATATTTTCCTCAATGTAACTTATGGATCCAGGACATGTTGATGTCTACAATACATTTTTTTTCTTATTGAATAAGGTCATTATTTATTCTGATTGGTCAGTTGCATGGCATACTTCAGTTTCTGGTGTGAAGATAGGGTTAAGAAATGTTTAGTAGGGTGCCAGAAAGATAGTGCAGCAGATAAGGTGCTTGCATTACACACAACCAACCCAGGTTCAATTCCCTAGCACCATACATGGTCCTCTGAGCCTGCCAGGAGTGATCCTTGAGTTCAGAACCATCGGTAAGCCCTGAGCACCACTGGGTGTGGCCCAAAAACCAAAAAAGGGAAAAAGAGACTGACTTTGGAAGCCATGGTCATGATTTGTAAGATAATATATTGGTCATTCAGTTGACCAAAACATTTTGCTCGTGGGTTTTTTTTAATTTATTCTTTTATTGAATCACCATGTGAAAAGTTACAAAGTTTTCAGGTTTAAGTTCTAGTTATACAATGCTCGAGCACCCAATCCCTTCACCAGTGCACATATTCCACCACCAAGAATCACAGTATACCTCCCCCCCACCTCCCCACTTCCCCAGCTCCCCACCCTGCCTGTGTAACTGATAAATTTCACTTTTCTTTCACTTTACTTTGATTACATTCAATATTTCAACAAAAAAACCCTCACTATTAGTTTTTGGAGTTTCTCCCCCCTAAAGTCGGACCTGCTGAAAAGGAAGCATTTGATAATTTGTTTTCCATTGCTGAGAATGAAGAGTTATGAGGTCAAGTGGCTGCACTAGCAGCCGCACGGTTTTGGATTTCTGTATTTTAGTGTTTTAGTAACTAAGTCCAGAGAAATATCTGCCAGAAATTGCATCATTTCAAGCTTGAACCTCTAGGCTACTTTATATTCCACATATGAGTGCAATGTTTCTATGTCTGTCTCTTTCTTTCTGACTCATTTCACTCAACATGACACTCTCCATGTTGATCCACTTATATACAAATTTCATGACTTCATGTTTTCTGACAGCTACATAGTATTCCATTGTATAGATGTACCAGAGTTTCTTTAACCAGTCATCTGTTTTTGGGCACTCTGTTTTTTTCCAGATTGTGGCTATTGTAAACAGTGCTGCAATGAACATAGAAATGCAGATGTCATTTTTACTATACCTTTTTTGCCTCTCCGGGATATATTCCCAGGAGTGGTATTGCTGGGTCAAATGGAAGCTCAATTTCTAATTTTTTTAGAATCGTCCATATTGTTTTCCAAAAGTAAGCCCATTTTTTTGCATGTAACTGTCCAGTTTTGCCAGCACAGTTTGTTAAACATGCTTTCCTCGCACCACTTCACATTTCTTGCTCCCTTATCAAAGATTAGATGATCATATATTTGGGGGTGTGTGTCAGAGTATTCAACCTTGTTCCATTGGTCTGCATCTCTGCCTTTGTTCCAGTACCATGTTGTTTTAATTACTACCCCTTTCTAAAATACATTTTGATTAGATTTTTGTGCATGGTGTTTAGAAAGAAGTATGAGTTCTTCTTTTCTTTCTCTTTGTTTCCTTTTATTTGCAGTGGCTGACTAGTTTTCCCAGCACCATTTGTTGAAGAAGTTTTTCTTGCTCTACTTCACATTTTTTTTGCTCCTTTATTGGAAATTAGCTGTTCATTTACCAGAGGATATGTCTCTGGATATAAATTCTATTTCATTGATCCGCAAGTCTGTCCTTATTTCAGTAGCATTCTATTTTAATTACTACCACTTTGAACTACAATTTGAAGTTGGGGAGAGCAACGCTTTCTGTCTTCTTTTCCCCTAGGATTGCTTTCGCTATTCAGAGTATTATTCCATATGAAGTTCAGGAATTTTTTATCTCTTTTAAAAAAATGTCCTGGGTATTTTTATTTGGATTACATTGAATCTGCATAATGCTTTGGGGAGAACTGCCATTTTGACAATATTAATCTTGTATTCCATGAACTAGAGATATACTTTTATTTCCTCATGCCCTCTTTAATTTCTTTTAGCAGTGTTTTATAGTTTTTTTTTGTATATAAGTCTTTCACCTCTTTTGTTAAGCTAATTCCTAGGTACTTGATTCCCTGAGGCACAACTGTGAAATGGACTGTTTTTAAAATTTGTCTCTCTTCTATGCCATTAGTTGCATATAAAAAGGTCACTTTTGTAATTTGATTTTATAGCCTGCCACTTTATAAGTCTATTGTTTTAGAAGCATTTTTGTAATCTTTATGGCTTTCAAAGTATAGTATAATATCATCCAAAAATAAAGCTTGACTTCTTTTCCCATTTGGATGCCCTTAATATTCCCATTACCTAATTCCTACGGCAAGGCCTTCCAATACTAATTTGAATAGTAGTGGTGAGAGAGGACTTTGTGCCTGTTCTTAGAGGGAAGGTTTTCAGTTTTTCACCATTGAGTATTATGTTTGTTATAGGCTTGTAGTAAATGGCTTTAACTTTGTTGAGGAAAGTTTCTTTGTTGGATCTTGCCAAACTTTTCTCTGCATCTATTGATATGATCATGTGGTCTTTACTTTTTCTTGTATTAATATGGTTTATTATGTTGATTGACTTGCGTGTATTAAACCATTATTGCTGCTTCAGGATGAATCCCTTTTGGTCATGGTTATGAATTTTAGATGTTTTATTGGATTCAATTTGCTAATATTTTTTATAAGAATCCTTGCTTCTATGATCACAGGGATATAGGTCTGTAGTTTATCTTGTGCTATCTCTGTCTGCTTTTGGTATCAGGGTGATGCTGGGAGTGTCTGTTTCTTCCATTTTCTAGAAAAGCCTGAAAAGAATTGGCAACTGGTCCTTTTTAAAGGTTAGAAAAAAACACACTAGTGAACCCACTGAGCCTGGATTTTTGTTTTGGGGAGAGTTTTGATTATTATTTGATTTTCTGATAATAATTGGTCTGTTCAGGTGTTCTGTATCTTCTTGATTCAACCTTGGGAAATTATAAGAATCCCAAAATTTATCCATTTGTTCTAGGTTCTCTGGTTTCATGGTATAGTTTCAAAGTAATGCCTGGTGACCCTTTGAATTTCCGTGGAGTCTGTTGTGATATCTCCTCTTTCATGTCTTTTTATTTGTTTGTTTTTGGCCCACACCTGGCATTGCTCAGAAATTACCCCTAGCTCTGCACTTAAGAATCACTTCTGGTGGGTTTAGGAGACCATAAGGAAAGCAGGGGATTGAATCTGGGTCAGCTGCAGGTAAGGCAAGTACCTTACTCACTGTACTATCTCTCTGTCCCTGTCTTCTTTAAATTCTAATTCAATTTATGGGCTGGAGTGATAGCACAGCGGGTAGGGCATTTGCCTTGCACTCGGCCGACCCAGGTTCGAATCCCAGCATCCCATATGTTCCCCTGAGCACCGCCAGGAGTAATTCCTGAGTGCATGAGCCAGGAATAACCCCTGTGCATTGCCGGGTGTGACCCAAAAAGCAAAAATAAATAAATAAATAAATTCTAATTCAATTTATTATTGTCATGAACTCTGGGCCCAATAGGACCTGGGAGCAGAAATCCTCTGCCTGCTTCCCCCATCCTCCGGCGACCCCAGGGTCACATCCATAAGCCACCTCTTGCTGGTGCCAGATAATCTCATCAGCCACCCTCCAGAACTCATGGCTGCTTCTCCCAGAAGAGAGCATAAAATCAGTCCCCCATGACCATGCCACCGGACTCCACGCCAGGCTGTTTTCACCCGGGGTGCCTCAGAGGGGGGCGGGTGAGAGCCCTCCCCACCCCAAGGGACCCAGACCCAGCAGTCGACCTCCACTACCCAACCGCCGCCACGCTCCCGCCATGCTCTGGCCACGCTTGGGCTGAGCCTCATGCATGAGTGAACATATTCTTGGACCTCAAGACACATTCTAAGACACTCCCTACCCATTTTTCATAAACTCATAGATAGAAATATATATATTTATTTATGTGTGTGTATATATATATATATATAGATAGATAGATACCTCTTGGAGAGCCCAGCAAGTTACTGAGAGTATTCTGCCAGCACGGCAGGGCCTGGCAAGCTCCCTGTGGTGTATTCGATATGCCAAAAACATTAACTATAACAGGTCTCATTCCCTTGACCCTGAAAGAGCCTCCAATCGTTGGAAAGATGAGTAAGGAAAGGCTGCTAAAATCTCAGGGCTGGGATGAATGGAGATGTTACTGGCACCCACTCGAATAAATCGATGAACAAGGGGATGGCAGTGATACAGTAATACATCTCCCTTTCTTCTTTGTGAGTCTTACTAGTGATTTATTGATTTGATTACTTTTTTTCCAAGAACCAGCTCTTGTTTTATTGTATCTTATCCTCTAGCATACTGATTCCTTCTTCTATTTTTATGACTCTGCTTCTGAACAAATCCAATAAGTGTTTTAGTTTTCATGTTCTCTTCAGTTCAGTGACTTCTGATCACAATTTTTCACATATCTTCTTTCATACTTATCTTTGTTTGTTAAAAGTCTGTCCTATTTTTCACCTCCATTAAGAATGAAGAACTTACTGTTGTCACTTTAGAAGTCCTCATCTGAGAAATTATATACTCTTAGGTGATTGCAACTTTCCAGGCTTTTGCCTTCACCCAATAATTTTGGTGGGTTTCTTAACATCTTGTTTTTTTTTTTTTTTTGCTTTCTGGGTCACACCCGGCGATGCACAGGGGTTACTCCTGGTTCTACACTCAGGAATTACTCCTGGCGGTGCTCAGGGGACCATATGGGATGCTGGGATTCGAACCCGGGTCGGCCGAGTGCAAGGCAAATGCCCTACCCGCTGTGCTATCGCTCCAGCCCCTCTTCACATCTTTATTGTGTCTACTGTGCTGTGAAATGAGGTCTGTTTTTGTGAATACTTAGGTAAAAATCTAAAGTTTATCTTCACCAATTCTATGTATAACCTGTGGTGCTGAGTTTGCCTTGCTTTCTGTTACTAATGCTGATATTTCGCAATAAAAATTATTGCTGTCTCTTCGCGTTCACTGCTCCCGGTGCCTCACCCTCTTGCCTTAGTCCTTGAATTTGGACAACAAAACACTCCAGAAACAGTCCTGATCATTTTTTTGATTGAAGTTCCTCTTTGAGTCTGGGTGAACACCTGTACTCTAAGGAAACGGACAGTCTTTGCCATCAACTATACAGTTAGGTGTCTGCCTCTGTCTGCCTCTGTCTGGAATGCTGGCAGATAGTCTCCCTCCGTGGAGTCTCAGATTCACCTCACTTATTGCAGTTATTGACCCAATACCCATGTTTTTTATTTTTGTGAATGATTTACATATCTTGGATTAGCCGTTTGTTAGATGTATGAGTAGCAAAACTTTCTCCCATTTAATAGAATCATTTTCTTTTAGTGGCTTTTTTTTTGTAGTGCAGAAACTTCAAAAATTGTTTGCTTTGTTTAACTTATGCACTGCAATTTGCAATAGTGTTAATATTAATGTTTCAGAAATAAAGTGTAGCTATAATATTTTGGTGTTTTCTCTTTAACTATTGTGGGTTTCACTCCTTAAGGCCAGAAGGGACACACCCAGTATTCCAGGGTTATACCCAGCAGTGCTCAGGAGGACTCGTGTTTCTGGGGACCAAGACTAGGGTCTTGCATATACGAACTAGTGCTTTACCACTTGAGCCACATCCCCAGGCCCATGTTCTATCTTGATAGATAAGATATAGTTAAGGTTGCACAGTGTTGGAATTCACAGAGTGGTACCAAACTTTATTGTATATAAACTTTACCCCAAAGAAACCAAACAAATAACAAACTTCTGGTAATAATTTGCATGATGAACTACTTTTAAGGAAATATATCTTTGTTTGCAAGTTACATTGGAATGCCTTTAGAAGAATGATGCCTGGATAATAGGATAGCTTAATTTTGTGATAAGTAGCAATCATAAATTGTTAATTGCAAACTCTAGGCAGGGATAGCAATTGAGTGATTATTATCATTTTCTCATTTTTCTACTTGAATATTTTAAAATAGGAAATGGAAATATAGATATTTTATGTTCCTTACCAACGCCTGGAGTTATCAACTATCACTCCATTATCTATGGAGAAAGTATCTGTTGGTAATCCAGCAATATTCCAAGCTCTAATTTTCACTGGGTCACCCAAGGTCTTGCTCAATGAGAACTCCTCTGAACATGGGATTTTTTTCTCCTGAAGAAAATAAACAAAACAAGAAATAAACAAAAGTATGACATTTTCTTTCAGCTTTTTGATTGAACAATTAAAATATCAATTTAATTGAATTTCATTTAATAACTATGGAATAGAAGAAACTCAATTAAATAAAATTATACACTTATTTTAGTAATTAAGAAGAAAACAAAATTTAAAATCACATATTTTTATTATTTCTTTCCTCTGTCTTTCTCATCATGTTCCACCAAATACAGCAACATATTACCTTACACAACAAACTCCAATCTGTTGTACATGTTTGTCGAAAGCCAGAAGTGAAAGCACCAAGGTAGGCTATTACTCCTGCTGATACTAAGACATCACCAGTCAAATTTTCATAAATTATCTGAAGATCGCTTGCAGCTTGAGACCATCTGTGAGATCAATCAAAGAAAAAATGTCCTCACAATAATAAAAAGATGAAAGACAGTAAGTGAAATTCTGTAACAAAAGAGATGTCCTCACAATAATAAAAAGATGAAAGACAGTAAGTGAAATTCTGTGAAATATTGGGGGGTTGCCTATCTAAAATGAGACTTTGTTCATCTAATTCTAAAGTGCTGTTAAGTGAAATTAGGTCCTATGAATGATACTCTATTTTTATTAGACTATTAACAATCTCTTATAAGTCTTGGTCCTTTCAAATAAGAAATAATCAGTTACAATATCCACAAAATATTTTGTCTAATAATTTGGTTTAGTAGCACTTCTATTATTTCAGGATTTATTATCAGTCTGTAAAACATCGGAATGTTTGCAATTAATTACCAAAAATAACATTTAAGTTGTATTAAAACCGATATATTACTACTGCTGAGGTTGGTTTCCTTTTCTTTTTGGGGGGAGGTGGGCTGGCTTACACCCAGTGGTGTTCAGGGCTTAAACCTGAATCATAAACACTATACTCTCTCGCCATCCCCAATATTATTTTCTATTTTATAAAACATTTTTCTATTTTATAAAATCCTTACACTAAAATGATCCATTCCAAAACTATTTTGTCTGTATTACAAAGTGCTGTCAAAGGCAAACTACTGTATTGTCTAAGGCATATATCCTAACTGAAGAATGAATAGCTTATGTTAATTGGCATAAATTAAGCTAACTGTCTCTGTTAGATAAAGTTACAACCAAATGAGCCACATATCCACTACTCCACTCCTCCCCAATTTTTTTGTTGGTTTGTTTTTGGGCCACACCAGCAATACTCAAGGGTTACTCCTGGCTTTGCATTCAGAAATCACTCCTGGCAGTGCTCAAGGAACCGTATGGGATGCCTGGGATTAAACCCAGGGTCAGCTATGTGCAAAGCAAACAAACACCTTACCCACTGTACTGCTTTCTGACTCCACCTCCCAGACTTTTTATTATGAAAAAATTTGACCACTCATAAGATCATAAATAATTGTAAAATGAAAACCTGAACACTTAGCACTTAAGTTAAAAAACATACTATCGGGGCTGGAGTGATAGCACAGCGGGTAGGGCGTTTGCCTTGCACGCGGCTGACCCGGGTTCGATTCCCAGCATCCCATATGGTCCCCTGAGCACCGCCAGGGATAATTCCTGAGTGCAGAGCCAGGAGTAACCCCTGTGCAGAGCCAGGTGTGACCCAAAAAAAGAAAAAAAAACATACTATCATTTACTTCTTTTTTAAGCATTTGCAAGCAAACTACAACCATCCTTGACACTGATACTCTTGTTTGAAGAGGTGGTTTGAAGAATGTCCCTAAAGCTCAAGCAGCCATTTCAAAATCAGTAGTCTTGGTAAATACCCAAAGAAAGTCACAGTCTTCCGTTTTGTTGAAATTAGTAGACCGCTGACCTGTTTTTTTCTCCACCTAATCCTCCAATTAGTTTTGAGGCTCTTTCAAGTTTCTTAGCACAGAGTTCTACTTGGTCTTCTAAACGAGCCTTTTCATCAGTTTTCTCTTTAAATGTTTTCTGTAAATTTTCCAAACGACGTTCAACTTCTGTTAATTCTGCTCGCTTCTTATTCAAAAGCTGCATAATCTCACCCAAGGCTTTCTGAGCTTCTGAGAGACGGGCTTTCTTAGGAGCCACTACCTGTGTGGGGGAACAACATATGGAGGTGTGTGAACAGATGCTCTGTGAAAATTGTATCTATGCATATAATTTTTATGTATATTATGGCTTAGAAATATTTGTGATGAAAAATAAAATTATTTTAATACAAACTAAACATGCCTTAAGTTTTACATTATATTTCAACATAAGCATTTATATATATTATAAATATATGTATATATACTGTAGCACTGTCATCCCATTGTTCATCAATTTGCTCAAGCGGGCACCATTGTGAGACTTGTTACTGTTTTTGGCATATCGAATATGCCACATGTAGCTTGCCAGGCTCTGCTGTACATATACACATACAAAAATAATTCTGGAGTATGAAACCATTATATATGAAATAAGTTAATTATTTGGACTAACAAAATGTTACATTATGCAGCAAAATGTCTCAAAAGAATAAGTTGTTTCTCCACTCTTGCCCAAGATAAAAAAAAAAGAATAAAAGGAAGGATCAATAGTCCAGTGATGCTAATTTCTATGCAGCAACAATTATTCCAGACTTCTGACCTCCAACGCTCTGAAAGAATTAATATGCTGTCTTTTTTTCTTTGATTTTTTCCTTTTTAAATTTTTTGGAGTTTAAGGGCCACATCCAGGAAAGTCAGATTATTCCTGGCTCTGGCAGTATGCAGAGGACCATATGCAGTGCTGGGAATAGAATGAGGATTTGATGCATGCAATCGTGTCCCTTTTATTTTAAAGAAAAATGACAGACAATGTTGGTCGCCTCAGAGTAGGATAGACTGAAACTTGTGTATGCAGTTCTGCTGCTGCCCCTGGGATTTTTCATCTCCAGAATCTCTGGAACCCACAACAAAAGACTACCCACCTGACCTTGGTACTAGCTAACCAACCTGGTCCCAGGCCTCCTTTACTCCAGTACAACCCCCTCCCCAGCCCCTACCTCCCTGCTAAAACAAAGGCTGACATGGTTTTTTAGCCTCTCCAGAGGCTCATGAGATCCCCAAGATCTTGGGGCGTTCTCTTTCAATAAATCCCATTTCAGCCTAATTGTCCTCGTGGACTCGGTTTCTTCCTTTCCACAACCTCAACCCCAGACCTTACATAATACATAAAATTTGGTTTGTTATTTGTATCTTTTGATTTTTGTATTTCCCAGTTGTTGATCTCCTCAGATAATCCAAGGCACACATTTGCCCTGAGAGATTGACTGCAGCACCAGAAATACAAACAGAAAGAGAGCCTTTGAGGCAGGCAGGTAGATAGGGATGGTAATGGAATTAATAACCATTAATTAAGAGAAGTAATAACTGAATAGCTCTAAGGGTGTCAGGACCCACCTTGTGGACACAGGAAAGGATACCTGATACTCTACCCCTAGGCAACCAACCTAGAAATGGATCCTTGTCTAGGTAGAAAGCCCCACCTGGGCAGGTTGAACAAACCCTATAAAAGCCAACTTGAACAAAGGATGTACACACATATGCTTCCTGAGCCCATGTGCTGCTTGTGTCTATGTGTCTGTCATGGCCAAGCACATGTTTGTGGTACCCTAGCACATGTGTTGCCTGCATCTCTCCTTTTGAGGTGGGCACCTTCATGTTTTCATATCTAATGCTGGGATGTGTGCTGGGGCTCTTCCCACCTTTGGAGAAGCCACATTTCTTTTTAGAGCGATACTCTCTTTCTCTCCCTCCTTCCCCTTCCTCAAAATCTTCCAAATAAAATTTGTTTTTACTTCACTGCTTGTCTCCTCCTGAAATTCTTTTCTGTGAGAAAGACAAGTACCCAACAGGCCTGGGGAAGGCCTAGGACTGGCTTTCCTTTCCTTCAAAGAACAATTCCTCACTCCAGCCTGAGTCCACAGCTCCTTAAGAAGCAGGAGGGATCATTCAGGATGGGATATGTGTGCTGAAAGTAGATAAAGGACCAAACGTAATAGCCTCTCAGTATCTATATTGCAAACCATAATGTCCAAGTAGAGAGAGAGTATGGAGGAAATGGTCTGCCATTGAGGCAGATGGAGGGTGGGATGGGAGTGGGTGGATACTGGGGACATTGGTGGTAAAAAATATGCACTAGTGGAGGGATGGGTGTTTGATCATTGTATGACTGAAACTCAAACATAAAAGCTTTGTAACTATATCTCATGCTGATTCAATAAGAAAAAAAAAATCAGGTGGTGGGAATTAATTCCTAAGCCATGCAGAACAGGTGGACAGCAGGTGTGGCTTGATGGGGCCTAGTGGGGCTGGCAGAACTTGAGGTCCATGCTGTGCAGGGACTCATCACAGATTTTATTGGTCTTAGCATTTCCAACTGTCCTGGGTAGGCAGAGGTAGATCCGGAGAAAGTGGCTGTCTCCTCTGTGCTTCACATAAGCCACCCTCAGGGGGTCCACCAGCATCAGCTTGATATTTTCATTAAAAAATACATTTTTTTCTCAAAAATCTTGAAAAAATATGTGACTAAGAAAAATAGGTTTTTTCTAAAGTTTTAATTTTTAAATTTATTGTATGTATATTTATATATATTTATTGTATCAAGAATAATATTTGGCCAACTTGATCACTATAAAACGTTGTGATAGAATTTACATGTCCAATAAGAGTATGTGCCAGTTACAATTAAAGAAACAATTCTTTTATTTTTAATTTTGAATCACTGTGAAATAGTTACAAGCTTTCATGTTTGGGTTATAATCACACAATGATCAAACATCCATCCCTCCACCAGTGCACATTCCCCACCACCAATATCCCCGGTATACCCCCCCTTTCCCATCCTCCCCCTGCCTCCATGGCAGACAGT
The DNA here is from genome assembly GCF_027595985.1 of Sorex araneus. Classification (NCBI taxonomy): domain Eukaryota; kingdom Metazoa; phylum Chordata; class Mammalia; order Eulipotyphla; family Soricidae; genus Sorex; species Sorex araneus. The sequence continues at coordinate 53,410,367 of NC_073305.1, forward strand.
ATTCCCCATACTCTCTCTCCACTTTGGAGCATTATGGCTTGCAACACAGACACTGAGAGGTCATCATGTTTGGTCCATTATCTACTTTTGGCACACACCTCCCATCCCGACTGATTTCTCAGCCATCATTTTCTTAATGATCCCTTCTCTATTCCATCTGCCTTCTCCCCTCCACTCATGAATCGGTCTTCCAGCTATGTGGCAATCCTCCTGGCCCTTGGATCTACGGTGCTTGGGTGTCAGCCTCATGTTATGTTATTCTGTACTCCACAAATGAGTGCAGTCCCTCTATGTCTGTCCCTCTCTTTCTGACTCATTTTCACTTAGCATGATACTCTCCATGTCTATCCATTTATAAGCAAATTTCATGACTTCATCTCTCCTAACAGCTGCATAGTATTCCATTGTGTAGATGTACCAAAGTTTCTTTAACCAGTCATCTCTTTTGGTACACTGCCATATAGGAAGCTGAAGGCAAAAAAGAAGGCAAGTTGTCAGATACCAAATACTCATCTTTTCCTCCTTTAGGAGGAAATCCTAAGGGAATGTGTGAGCAGAAAGTTAGCTCTCCATTTCTACTTTTCACTTCAGAAGAGACTTTGCTCAACGCTCCCTTTAGTCCTTTTATAACAACACATGGTATGTAAATAAGAAAAAAATCTAGGCTGTGTGAGGTAGCAAGTACTTAGCCTTGACTTCTCTAATTTATAGAAAGGATCCAAGAGATTTCACATGCATGTATGATATGAGGGAATTACTTAATTTGAGAGCTAGCTTACATGTCTCAAAACCACTAGAGCAGAGTATAAGAACCTCAATGGAAGGCATTTTGCTTTCTGGGTCACACCCGGCGATATTCAGGGGTTACTTCTGGCTCTGCACTCACGAGTTTCTTCTGGTGGTGCTTGAGGGACCATATGGGATGCTGGGAATTGAACTCACGTCGGCCGCATGCAAGGCAAATGTCCTACCCATTATACTATCACTTGATGGAAGGCATTTTGGATAAAAGTAAGTTTATTTCTATAACTGCTGTATATGAGTCAACTCCTCAGAAATTAGTCTGCATCTCTATACATTGTACTTTACTATGAATATCATCACAATGATGAAAGTCTGATCATTTTATACTATGAACTTACTTTATTTTATTTTATTTTATATTATTATTAGTAGTAGTATTTTGCCTTTTGGGTCACACCTGGAGATGCACAAGGGTTACTCCTGGCTTTGTACTCAGGAATTACTCCTGACAGTGCTCAGGGGACCATATGAGATGCTGGGAATCAAACCTGGGTCGACCATGTGCAAAGCAAACGCCCTACCCGCTGTGCTATTGCTTCAACCCCTCTGAACTTATTTTAAATACATGCTACCATATTTTTTTGTTGTTTGTTTTTTTTGTTTCGGTCACACCCAGTGATGCTGAGGGGTTCCTCCTGGCTCTCCAGGAAGTGCTCAAGGACCATAAGGAATGCTGGGGTTCAAACCTGGGTGGGCCATGTGCAAGGCAAGTACTTTACCCACTGTACTATTATTCTAGCTAATACTTTTAGAATTTTTTAAAAATCAATTTTATAATGGCCACCCCAGAATTGTGTAGGGAGCATAGGATAACACCTTGAGAAACTCGGCCAAACAATGCTAGCCTGTCAATTGCTATGACTAGGTTCAGTGATTTAGAACTTTCAATCCTGAGAGTATACCCAGAGGTGCTGGTGGGAAGTCCTGAGGATCAAACTCAGAGCTTTGCATATGCTAGGCTTATACTTTATCACTTGAGCTATCTTCCCAGTACCTTAACAAAGTCAGAACAAAGAAATATATGCACAGATTTAATTTTTGGAAAATTGGAAGGAAATGACTATACAAATCCTCAAAATACCTTTGCAACTCTGTCATACACTTCCATAGCCATGATCCACTTACACAGACCCTCAGCTGCAGAAGAAGCTTTGGCAACCTTAGGAGGGTCAAATTCAGGGTTTGTTAAGTATTCACCACGAATCTTCTGCATAACAGTCACCTACACATAAATAATAAGATATTAAAATTTACTACAAAATCATAAGATAAAAAAGTAATCATATATAGTAAAATATTTGCACAAGAATTATCTTTTTTAAAGAAAAGAAACAGTATGATAAAACTGATAGGATTTTTTGTTTGTTTCTTACTTTTTCAATTGAACCACTGTGAGATAGATCAATACAAAGCTGTTCATTAGATTTCAGAAATACAGTATTCCAACACCTGTCCCTCCACTAGTGTACATTTCCCAGCACCAGTGTCCCCAGGTTCCCTCCCATCACTCCCGCACCCACTGTCTGCCTCTATGCCACGCACTTCTCTCTCCTTCTCTCTCTCTCTCTTTTTCTCTTCTCTCTCTCTCTCTCTCCTCCCCCTTTTGGGCATTGTGGTTTGCAATATTGATACTGAAAGGTTATCAGGAATATCCCTTTGCTTACTTTTAAAACTCAGATCTGGTCCAGCATGATCATTCCTGCTAATATTGTCATACTGGTCTCTTCTCTATCTTACCTACTGTCAGCACCACACACACTTGTGGTTACAAACTAGATTGTTGTAAGGAGATCTTTAAGTTATATTTGCAAAATTGTTCTTAAATGATAGGAGAACGTCAGTTTGGATCTAAACCAGCTCCAATCAATCGCATTAATATACCTATCTTGGTTAAAGCTGACAATGAATAGGTAGCAGGAACAATTCTAATCTGGGGGAAAGGATATGCTTATGTTTTCACAAGTGACATCTCCCCAGAAAAGGCTATGTATTCCACTACCATTAGTTAGACCCTGTCACTGAAGGCAGCCACCCTGCCTCACCAGGGAATGGCAGTGTTCCCCCAGCAGAAGGACTCTTAGTTATCACAAAGCTTCTGCCACCTATGGGCACTTCAAGCTACTGTCAACAAGGGATGTGGAGCAGTGACTTGACACCTTGCATCAAGCATTACGTTGAGTCCAGGGACAGCTCGATGTTTTGGAACAATTTGGAGATTTATGTGATTGGAACAGTTTTTCTATTTGTATTACCCCTGAGCCTTATAATGGGTCCTTCCATGACTGGGAAAAACTTAGCTATCATTTGTTAGACCTAAAAGGGAATCCTACCCTCAGTGTACAATATCTCCAGAAAGACATCATTAATGTTTTCTGAAAGATATTGCCTAATGTGCTAATAGGGCCTGTTCCAGGGAATGCCTTTCAGGGTATGGATACCCGTTCTTGGTAGCAAAGCATGACTCATGGTGTGGAAATGCTGGAGTTGTACTTATCATTGTACTTGTATTGTTAGCCTTAGGATTCTGTCTCCTGTGACAAAGAATAGACTAAGGAAAGGAGGCCCAGTCTCTAAACCATTTCAGCCTGCTCTGGTTAAAAAAATTTAAAAGGGGGAGATGTTAGAATTCTCCCTGGCACAGCCCCTTGACTAGAGGTCGCTAGGCCTGATGAAATGCCCCAGGTCCCGACTTCTCTGAGAACTGGGCTGTTTCTGGGGAAACCTGACATTTTCAGAGAATAACAGATTACTTGGCCTTGTTATTGGGTGGCTGATAGCTTGTAATGTGTGAAGCAGATATCTTTGGGTGTCAACAATACCTTGTCTCTGCTTTAGAGCCTCAAGCACAGTGCTCCAGCAGCTTCTTTCTAGCCATAACAACCCCCTTCCTCTCTCCATCAGCTGTTTGCTAGTGCACATAGGCACATTCCTTCAACCTCTATTTTAACCATTGCCTCTACTAATGGACTGGAGTGATAGCACAGTGGGTAGGACATTTGCCTTGCATGCGGGTTCGATTCCTCCGTCCCTCTCAGAGAGCCCAGCAAACTACTGAGAGTATCCTGCCCGCACAGCAGAGCCTGGCAAGCTACCCGTGGCATGTTCGATATGCCAAAAACAGTAACAACAAGTCTCACAATGGAGACATTACTGGTGCCTGCTTGAGTAAATTGATGAGCAACAGGATGACAGTGACCATGACAGTGAATTCTCAAAAGAGTAATTCATTAAATAACTTTTCAGTGGTCTGAAGGAAAGGTCTTATGTATTATGAGAATTCATAATATCGTTATATATTTTAATCCTAAAAGTGAATCGTTATTTTATGTTTAACTCCCCATGGCATATTCATTGCCAAAACCAGTAACAATGATGGGTCTCATTCCCCTGACCCTGAAAGAGCCTCTAATGTGGCACCATTGGAAAGGATGTGTAAAGGGAGGCTTCTAAATTCTCAGGATGAATGGAGACATTACTGAGACGGCTCAAGAAATTAGACGATCAATGGGATAATATTGCATAATGCTAAAACTCTTATGCACCTTGGCAAAGTTACACATAAAAAAATAAATTCCAACAGAACTCACTGGAATGTTGTCCTTGTCATATTCCTTCAAATCTCTTAAGAAATTCATATCTCCCAGAAGTTTTTTGCTGGGTCCCCAGTAATCTAATATCTACAAATAAAAATAATGAAACTTATGACATTTACATTTAACATAAAATATTTTCTTCTTGAAGTTTAAGCTATCTATGAAAACTGCATGTTTTCAAAATACCAAATTACACCATATGGGATATAAAAATGCTTGTTCCAAAAAAATCACTATCAAGAGCATGAACAAGAACTTACATATTAAATTTAGCATTAAAATTCATTAGAAAGATAATATAATTGTTTCTGTAGAAAACTAAAAGGATTATCATAAAAACATAAATATTTCATATAGGAAAATGTTATTTCTTTTTTTAAATTTTATTTATTTATTTTAATTGAGTCACCATAAGAACAGTTACAGGGCTTTCAGGAAGAAAATGTTATTTCTAATATTTCAACTTTTATTTTCTTTTATGCTGGTCTCTTTCAAACAGAAATGTAGGAACTAAGCTTTGTCTTCTCCCTCCAAATGTCTATACTGTATTCCAATCAACAATGTGATCTTAGGATCAGAGAGATATTCCAATGGGTAGGGCATATTCCTGCATGTGGCCAACCTTGGTTTAATCCCTTGTATCCCATACGGTCCCCAGAGCACCTCCAGGAGTAATTCCTGAGCGCAGAGCCAGGAGTATAACCCCTGAGCATCAAACAAAACAAAAAACCCAAAACCAAAACCAAACAATGTGATCTCAGATGGAGATTGGGTCTCTGGAAAGTTGATTGGGTCATGACTGGGATTAGTGCTCCTATAAGACACATCAGAGAGTTTCCTCACTGGGCTTCTGTTTTGTGAGGATACAGTACAAAGACTGCTAACTATAAACCAAAATGCAGACCTTCACCAGACCCTAAATCTGCCAGAACATTGGTGTTGAGTGTCCCAATCTAAAGAACTGTCAAAAATGGGGGGCTGGAGTGATAGTATAGGAAGAAGTGTGCTTGCCTTGAGTGTGGCTGAACCAGGTATGATCCCCAGCACTCCATATAGTTCCCTGAGCCCTGCCAGGAGTGATTCCTGAGCACCATAAGGTGTGGCACCCAAAACCAAAAATAAATACATATTACATATAAGTCAAGCAGATTATGGTAATTATTACAAGTAAACTAAGAGATGGCAAACAATTTTTTGTAGGCAACCTTTTTATCTATCTAGGCCCCACAAGTAAAAGCAGTAGAAAGACAAAACTTACATGTTTCTCTGCTATGTATAAGATAAAGTACATGATACTAGAAAAAGATGAAGCTAGGGCCAGAGTGATAGTACATCAGGTAGGATGCTTGCCTTTTATGCAGCCAACCTGGTCGCATCCATTCCCCAAGGTCCCAGAAGGTCCCTAAAACCCAACCCCCCCAGGCCCCCAAATATGATGATGAAGAGCTAACTTATCATACTTTTCCCTATTTCTAAAATCTTAACAAGAGGTTTGCTGGCATGTTTGTAAATGAGAATAACTGTTTTATTAATTCAACGGATCATAAAATGACCAGAAACCAAAAAAAAAAAATCTTACTTCTCCAATTTAAAGATTTACCCCTGAGTATTGTAAAACCCTCCAAAGAAACAAGTTTGTGAATTTAGTTTAGGATAGATGCAATGCCTTAAAAAAGGAAAGAAAGAAAACCTTGATTAATAATTCAATAGTAAAAGCTAAGATTATATGAGTTTATTTCTTATGATTTTTAAATATGAGCTTTATATGTGTTAAGAGTCTACTATTCATATTAAAGTATGGGCAGATACTATGATAATACTGGTTATTTTTGTTTTTTCAGGATCCTATAGAGGTTAAGCATCTTTTTTCAAAGTTACACTACTATCAGGATTGAAAATTTCTGAATTCCAGCTCCAGAACACAAACTTTTCAAAATTTCTTCTAAAAATTTTTTTTACTGAATAAAAATGACCCTTTGTAAGATGACCCTTACAAAGCTGTTAATGACTGGGTTCCAACACCCATCTCTCCACCAGTGTACATTTCCAAGACTTTTAATAATTTCATTATCCTCAGCAAAGTATTTTGAATGCTCAGAAATAATGACTTTATGATTGCATCTTATGTTTTTGCATAAATTAGCTAGGAAAGTATGCTTAATTAGTTTTACCCTGTAATAGTAGGCAATCCTACATAGAAGGAAGAAAGATAAAAACAGTTGGAACCACATTTTCCTGATGCTATGCTGCCTTAGCTTTACCCTGGAATACATATACAAAGTATTTCTCATAGTTTTTTCTGAATAATTTAATTTGAAAACAATGTCTCTCCCTTAGACTGGCTACTGTTGACATCAGTTTAGCTGTAGATATAAAGTATTCTATATAAACACAAATATGATTTAAATCTATATCTAGTTATTACCTTCCCTCCAGTTCCTGAAGGATCTGAAATTTTTTCTGGCTTTATATCTTTCATCACACAAATAGCAGCCATAACAAGTTTGACACCAGATGGAGGATTTTTCATTGATTTTACAATTGTAATGTCAGATGGCTAAATCAAAAGAAAATATATATCTTCAGAATAGTTCGAGTAAAAATAGTTTTTAAAGTAATAGTAGAAACATAAAATTTTCTTATTTGAAGTTGCAATTGCTTTTTATTTTCATAGCCATAAGAATTAATGAAAGGTAATTTAGAACATATAAGATTAGTTGTTCTCCAAAGTCTGTAAATTCCTATATCCTTTGAGAAACACATTACCTTATAAAAATATATTTCTCACATATATCCTAAAGTTGCATACAATCACACACCAAGCTCATAAATTATGAATTATGAGTATAAATTAAGTACTGTTAGGTAGGGGCGAGGTATCTGGCTCAAGCGGTACACACACATTTGCCTTAAATGACTTAGATTTGATCCCAAGGATCACAAAAACCACTGGATAGACTGTGGAATTTAAATGTAAAGAAAGAGAAGGAAAAGGGAGATAATAGTAAGTTCAGAATTTTAGCACTTTTAGAGCACTAAGAAGTTTCTATAATATCCCTAATATAATCTCATGTTTTATAACTAAAGACTGATAGAACTGAGAATCATATAGTGTTCTATTATATACACAATGAAATGATGCATAATCCACAGATTGAGCTGATTGTCTGAGGGGTCTTATGTGAAACTTATGGTACTAATGAAGAAAGAAAGAATAGGGTCTGTCATAGAAAGATAGCACTCATCTGTGGAGTATAAAGTAGCAGAATGGGAAACTAACACCCAAGAATAGTAGAGATAAGTACCAGGAGGTTTGCTCCATGGTTTGGAAGCTGACCTCACGTGCTGGGGGAAAAGGCAGCTCAGATAGAGAAGGAAACATCAAGTAAAGGGTGTTTGGGGGACCCGCTCAGGATGGGAGATGCATGCCGAAAGTAGACTATAGACTGAACACGATGGTGGCTCAATACCTCAATACCTCAATACCTGCAAACCACAACACCCAAAAGGAGAGAGAGAACAAAAGGGAATGCCCTACCACAGAGGCTGGGTGGGGTGGGGGTGGTGGGAGTGATACTGGGATCACTGGTGGTGGAGAGTGAGCACTGGTGGAGGGATGGGTACTAGATCATTGTATGACTGAAACGCAAGCATGAAAGTTTGTAAGTTTGTAACTGTACCTCATGATGATTCACTAATAAAATTTTTTTTACTAGGTGTCCCCTTCTCTATCTGGGCTGCCTTTCCCCCAGCATGTGAGGCCAGCTTCCAAGCCATGGAGTCAACCTCCTGGTATTATATACTACTATTCTTGGGTGTTAGTCTCCTACTCTGTTATTTTGTATTCCACAGATGAGTGCAATCTTTCTATGTCTGTCCCTCTCTTTCTGACTCATTTCACTTAACATAATACTTTCCATGTTCATCCACTTATATGCAAAGTTCATGACTTCATCTTTTCTAACAGCTGCATAGTATTCCATTGTATAGATATACCAAATTAACTGTACCCTCACAGTGACTAATTAAAAAAATAAATAAAATTTAAAATTAAAAAAAATTTTTTAAAGAATAGGGTCTGAATATTCTGAATCATCTTATCACCGTGAATTTCTCTAATCAGCAGAAGTTGTCTCTTCTGCTCTGGTGAAGTTGTTCTGATCCTGAATCTTATAAAGACATAACACAGCACACTATACTGTAGATAAATACTACTCACATCTGTACTAGAAATTGCTTAGTATGTGTGTGACACTGGGAATCAAATCTAGAGTCTCATGCATGCATAGGATGCTCTCTGCCACTGACCTACACCCCCAGCCCCTCTAATGGGAACAATGTTCATCTGCTTGCATGGTCTAGAGGCTGCAGAATGGACATGCCACACTCTTTGCTACATGCTTCTGGTTTGTGTACAGAATGGCTATCACCTCTCAGAAACCATGTGTTCAATTTCCAATGGAATATTCTGAATGGAAATTATAAATCATATATGAAAAGTGAAAACATAAGTAACAATGTATTAGAGAGGAACTGCTAAGAGGCAAATTTCACTTGAAAGGACAAAAACATCAGCCACTGAAATAGGAGTATATCTAATTCACTTTTATATCTTTCATCATACAAATAGTACTCATAATTAGTTTAACACCAGTTTACTTTTTACATTTAACACAATTTTACTCTGTTGATAAAACACAACACAACTAATTCAAACACTTGCCTTTAGTGTATCCAGTGCAGACAGAGCTGCTTCCAAGGCTGGGATTGCCTCAGCTAGGTCACTTTCACACTCGTTTTTCAAAATTTGGGCTTCTTCAGCCTTTCCACTGGCTATCTCCTCATCAAATTTCACAACCTTCCGTTTTGCTTCTACTTCTGCAGACTCTATCTCAATAACCTAAAGAAAAAATTTTTTTTCTTTTTGGGTCACACCCAGTGATGCTCAGGGGTCACTCCTGGCTCTGCACTCAGGAATTACCTCTGGCCGTGCTCAGGGGACCATATGGGATGCTGGAAATCGAACCCGGGTTGGCCACGTGCAAGACAAATGCCCTACCCACTGTGCTATCACTCCAGCCCCAAGAAAAAAAATTTTAAAGGCAATTACTCAAATATTTAATTGTTTTCCCAATCCAAAAGACAAAAGAATATTTCAAAATTAGAGTATCTGATATATATATATACATATACATATATATATATAATTCTGAAGGGTAGAGAGGAACAGGATAAAAATAGGGAGAAATGCAAGTATATGTAAACTAAATTTTGAATGGGCTTCTCACCTCCTTTCAGAAATAACATAACCCACAGGAGTCCCAGTGAGATAGTCTACTGCAAAGTCTTTAAGATCTAGTGGCAAAAATTAAGGCTTTTTTAAGGGCCAAAATTTTATGTATTTCAATTATCTTTGGACATTAGCAATTACCTAGTATACTCACCTGCATCATATGTGCATTTTCAATTTTAGCTTCCTCCAATTTGGGCTGTAATTGAACAAGTTCAATTTTCATTTCACCAACCTAAATAGATAGTTTAGTTAAGTTTTCATAACTACAGAAAGTGAATACATAATAATAGAAATTTATGCACAGTATTAGATCCAGAAAAATCTTAATATTTTCTTCCAATTCTTCAAACTTCAAACCTCAAACTTCAAATCCATTACATAGCCATATTCTTTACACCAGAATTGAGTATATGTCAGGACAGAAAAAGGACACAACTGCCATGGGAGAAATGTCAGATGGTGAAGGCGGTGACAGCTCTGGATATTCTATCATACTCTAAGTGCATGGAGTACGATGCAAAGATGCACTTCTCGAGGCCCTATTGCTCATACTAACTAAGACTAAATACTACTAGTAATTAGTTAGTCAAACGCAAAATGTTGTATATAACCAGTTATTACAATTAAAAAAAAGGGCAGTCTTGGAATATTCCTTTTAAATGCTTTTACAGCTAAAACTATAATAGGATATATTTAAGTTTGTTTTATTGGGGAAAATTTGGTGAGCTTTTCTAACACTAAAACTGCTCGTCTTTAAAATTACAATTATGAAAGTGTCTACCTCATGGAACTGTTCAGAAAGATCAATGAACGAATGTATATGAAGCACCTGGCACAGTGCCTAGAATATACACTTTCAACAAACTGTAGCTATTATTATTAATTCTTATAATTACCCAGCCACCACCACACTCCAGGCTGCTTTCCGGTTACTCGGGTTGAACCTCACGAATGAGTGAAGCCCCACAGAACCAGGTAAAGCAGAACTTTTGGACCTTGTACTCCAGGCTCAATGAGACGAGACCCGGAAACAAGATCCTCTGTCTGCCTCCCCCAATCTCTGGCGCTCCAGGGATCAAATCCAGATGCCCCATCCTACTTGAGCTAGATAAATACCTCACCAGCAGACCTCCACTACCTCCACTATCCAGCCACCACCACGCTCCAGGTCACTTTCCTGACATAGCAGAAGACACTTAATACCCATTTCCCATAATTTCTGCACCATATTTGATCAGATTCAAATATGGTGTGAAGCATGGGAACACCTGTAAGGGCAATTGGAGGTTGCCCTAAAAGCCTCCATCCCTCTTGGAGAGCCCAGCAAGCTACCAAAAGTACCCCGCCCGCACAGCAGAGCCGGGCAAGCTACCCGTGGCGTATTCGATATGCCAGAAACAGTAACAACAATAGGCCTCATTTGCCTGACACCAAAAGAGCCCCCAATACAGCATATATTATGGATAATATATAAAACTATGTTGAGTTCCTCTAGTTACCTGAGACTCAGCAAAAGCTAATTTTTCAAGCCCATTCACATATCGTTGTTTTGCGTTCATGATAACTTCTCGCCTCTTAGTCAAAAGTTGTCTAAATGAGGCAATAAGTTCAAGATAAGAAGTAGCAGTAACATAGTTATGTCGTCCTAACTCTTGCAGGAACCTAAACAGGGATAAGAAACAAAGGATAAGAAACTAGGGGTTTCCAGTGTCTTTTACTTCATATTTAGAATTATAGAAACATAGCTACAATAGTGTTACTCTCATGGCTATGATGTAAATAGTTATGTTAGCACCTTACCACCACCAAAATGCCCAAGACCTCCACAACTGTCCCTATGTCACTTCTAGTCTGCCTCTTCCTTCATCCTGCTGCTCGGTAATTTGAATTTTTTAATCCAATACCAAGGATTTGTCACTGTCTAGTGCCTTTTTCTGCCCTTCTATATATTACAGATGAGTGAGATCACCCTGTATTTGTCCCTCTCCCTCTGAATTGTTTTGCTTAACAAGATATCCTCCAGTTTCATCCACACTGCAAGATTTCATCTTTTAGAACTGAGTAGTACTCCATTATATAAATACACACATATACACATATACACATGTTTATTTATACACTTCTTTATCCATTCATCTCTCACGGGACATTTGGATTATTTCCATATTCTGGCACTTGTACTAAGTGCTGCAATGAACACAGGTGTACTTATAAGGATTCAATGCAATCCCCATCAACATCCCCATGATGTTCTTTAAGAACAAACTCTACTAAAATTTGTATGGAATCGTAAAATTCCCAGAATAACCAAAGCTGCCCTGAGGTAAAAAAAGATCAGAGGTACATATTTTCCAACTTTATGTTATACTATTAAATATATTGTAATAAAAATTATTTGGTATGAAAATAAACATAGATTTTCAGATCAATGAGACCTCAGAGACAAACCTAGAGTATAGTGGGTAGGATGCCTGCCTTGAATGCAGTGAACCTGGGATGTGACCACCTAGCTACTTATTTTTTTCCATTTTCCAAACATACTTAAATTTACAAATGCAGAAATAATAATACAAAGTACCCTCTCAGACCACAATACTATGAAAGTAGAAATTAACCACAAAAAGAAGATGAGGGAAACTTTCCAAAATTTGGAAACTCAGTAAAACACTGCTAAATAAACAAATGAATCAAGCAAGGAAGAAATAAAGGATTCCTTGAAACTAATAAGAAACACAACTATCAGAATCTATGGAATACAGCAAAATGCTGTACTAAGTGGGAAAATTTATAGCAATGCAGACATATGTTAGAGAAATAAGAAAAAGTACAAATCAACATCTTAAGCACACATCCCAAAAAATATGGAAAATGCACAAAATTAACCCACAAATTAGCAGGAGGAAAATAATAAAAATTAGAGCAGAAATCAATAATTCAGAAATACAAAGAATCAATAAACCAAAAATTGGTACTTTTAAAGAATAAAGAAGAAAGACAAACCTTTAGCTAGACTCACAAGGAAAAAAAGATAAAATATCTTTATATCTTTATAAATTGGATCAGAGACAAAAGGGGAGAAATTACAACTGAGTACAACTGATTCCTTAGAAATTCAAAATAATATGAGAGGTTACTATGAACAGTTTTATGTTCATAAACTGTAGAACCTAGAAAAAATTGGTAGGTTCTTAGTCACATAATATCTCAAAGACAAAAAAGGAGGAAGTAGAAAATCTCAAGAGGATAAACACAAGCAAGGAAGCTGAAACAGTAATTAAGAATATCCACAAGAACAAAAGTCCTATTCCAGATGGATTTGCTGGTGCGTACTATCAAACCTTCATGCCTTTACTCCTTAACCGCTTTCAAAATATTGAAGATACAGGGGCTGGAGAGATAGCACAGCGGGTAGGGCGTTTGCCTTGCACGCGGCCAACCTGGGTTCAAATCCCAGCATCACATATGGTCCCCTGAGCACGGCCAGGGGTAATTCCTGAGTGCAGAGCCAGGAGTAACCCCTGTGCATCGCCAGGTGTGACCCAAAAAGCAAAAAAAAAAAAATATTGAAGATACAGACATCATTTCTAATATCTCCTATGAAGTTAACATTATACTAATACCCAAAACAGGTACACTTCTATAAAAGAAAATTTCAGACTAATCTCCCTAATTAACATAAACATAAAAATTCTCAACAAAAGCTTAGCAAGTCAAAACCAACAGCATAACACCAAAAAAAAAAAAAAGTCATACACCAGGATCAAGTGCTATTTATTCTAGGAATACAAGGATTATTCAATATCCTCAAATTTTCTACATCAGTAAAAGGAAAAATAAAAATAAAAATCATGTGTGCATATTAATCAACACAGAAAAATCTTTTGACAATACTCAACATTCACTCATGATAAAAACAACAACAAAAAAACTCAAAAAAAATAGGGGTGAAAGGAGACTGCCTCAAGTACTAACGGCTATCTATAACAAGATCATGGCCAGCATCATTCTTAATGGTGAAAAACTGAGATCAAGTGTAAAAAATTTCAAAGGCAGCGCGTGCAGGAGAGGGAGACAATATGTGTCATTGTTCTGTTGTCCTCAGGCACTCGGGGCAGTAATCTCTCGCACTTGCCACTCCAGTTCGGTGTTCTCGGTGTTCTCGAGCTGCTGTGTATTGACCGGATTGGGATGGCTCCTCCTTGTGTTCTGCTTCTGTATGTGCCGCTGTGCTCTCTTCTGTCTGTCTCTCTGTCTCTGTCTCTGTAGTCTCTCCTCTGGTCTCTTCCAACCTCTTTCTGTCTCTGCTTCTGTGTCTTCTGTCTGTGTTGTTTCCTTCACTTCTGTGTCTTCCCGTGTGTTTTCTCTGCCTTCTCGTGTGTCCTTCTCTCTGTCTCCTCTTCTTCTTCTGTCTCCCCTGTCTTCTTCTGTCTCTTCATCTTCCCCACAGTCTTAGTTTATATAGCAAATTACATAGGGTGGTGACACAAAGGTGGGTTGAACATTAACAAATCAACAAAGAATGGTAAAACCATTTCTCAAGGAGATTAATAAAATCTCATCTAAGGAGATTACTAGGAGATCCGTTCAAGGGTGGGGTCAAACAAGGGTGTGTCAGAGTGTGTCCCTTTCTTCCTTCCTCAGCTACTAATCTGCTTAAATAGTTACAGTAAATTTACTTCTAATATTTCTAGCAATATCATTCTGTATGAGCACAGTAAGAGATATATCAGACTTAAAGTTTGGTTCTTCCTGAGGACAGTCACTATAATTCCAGACCACTGTCCTCAGGCCAGGTTAGTCTTCCTAACCCAAGCAGGGTACTAGTCTCGTCATTACTTCTGGATCATAACAGCATTTGTCTATGACCATGCTCTCAACTTATACTTGAGCATTGTGGTGCTTTGGCCCAGCCATTTCGATGGCAGGGTAGCTCACAGCTTGCCCTGGGTCCATTTCATCCCTCGTCGGGACCCTGCTTTTGGGGTGCTAGGAACTAAGGGCAACTGAGTGAAGAAAGCAGATGCCAGGAATAAATATTATTGGAGTCAATCAACTCCCAAATTACAAAGCATATTATTAACTGTCTTCCTGTGTCCATACAGAAAGAACATTGCTTTAAAGTAAACTAAGTTCCCTGCGGCAAGGCTAAAAAAACAAACCCAATGTTATCCTACATCCAAGTACAAGACAAGGATGTTCACTGTGTCCATTCTTATAATGTTATGGGATCCAAAATAAAAGTCAAATTATTATTTGCATATGATGTGATAATATACATAGAAAACCCCTAAAGTTGAGTGCAAAGCCAGGAGTAACTCCTGTGCATCACTGGATATGACCCAGAAAGGGAAAAAATAGAGTTCTTAGAAATAAAAATGTTCTTAGAAATAATAAACAACTATAGCAAAGTAGCTGACTACAGAGTCAGTACACAAGAGTCAGTCACATTCTATATGCAAATAATGAATCAGAGAGAAAGAAATCACAGTCTATCAGTACTGTGTTCAAAAAATCAAGTGTCTAGAAATCAAGTTAACTGAAGACATAGGAGATACATAGCATGAAAATTTTAAATCACTTTAGAAAAAGAAGACCTTAGAAAATGCAAAAATTTATTCCATGCTCATGGATTAGAAGAATGAATATTGTCAAAAGTACTATCCTACCTAAATTATTATATAGATTCAATAAAATCTCCATCTAAATTCAGACAACATTAAGGACCTAGGCAGTTATTGCTAAAGTTTCTATGGAATCATAAAAACACCCTGTATAGCAAAAGCCATACTGAAAAATAAACTGAGAATTATCTCCTTACCTAACTTGAAATTTTATTACAAAGCTATAGTAATTAAAACAGAATGGTACTGGAAAGACCAGCTTCCAAGATCAAATGAGCAATAACACAAGCGGGTGGGGCATTTGCCCTGCACGTGGCCTACCCATGTTTGATTCCTCCATCCCTCTAGGAGAGCCCGGCAAACGACTGAGAGTATCCTGCCCACATTGCAGAGCCTGGCAAGCTACCCATGGCATATTTGATATGCCAAGAACAGTAACAAGTCTCACAATGAAGACATTACTGGTGCCCGCTTGAGCATATCGATGAACAACAGGATGACAGTGCTACAGTCATATATATAACAACTGGGAAAAGGGTAGACTCTTTAAGCAATGGGTCAACACAGAATATCCAAGGACAAATCTCATTATCTGTGGCCAACTAATTTTTGACAAAGGAGCTGAAAACATGAATTAAAGGTAGACTCGAACAAATGGTGGTGGGAATTAAAGGTAGACTTGAACAAATGGTTAAAACTGGATAGCCGGTTTTAACATTTAAAGCTGGATCTCATGCCTTACACAAAAGTTAATTCAAAGTAGATCAAAGACCTTAATCAGACCAGAACCTTAAAGCGTATATTGATGAAAATATAGGCAGAATTCTCCAAGATTTGTACCTCAGAGGCATCTTCAATGATATGATGCCATTGGCAAAGGAAACAGAATTTAAAATAAACAAATGGGGGCCTGGAGCGATAGCACAGCAGGTAGGGCGTTTGCCTTGCACACTGCTGACTCGGGTTCAATTCCCAGCATCCCATATGATCCCCTGAGCACCGCCAGGAGTAATTCCTGAGTGCAGAGCCAGGAGTAACCCCTGTGCATTGCCAGGTGTGACACAAAAATAAATAAATAAATAAATAAAAATAAACAAATGGGACTACATAAAATTAAAAAATTTCTGCATGGCAAAAGAAACATGGGCTAAAACTAAAACTAAATTCATCTAACTAATGGGAGAAAATATTTGCATGCAACGATCAAAAAATGGGTCAATACCCAGAGTGTGTGTATATGTGTATGTATATATATATTATATATATACATATATATATATATACACACATGCACGGCAGAGCCTGGCAAGCTCCCTTTGGCATTTTTGACAGGCCAAAAACAGTAATAATAACAGGTCTTATTCCCCTGACCCTGAAAGAAGCTTACAATCGTTCGGAAAGACGAGTAAGGAGTAGTTGCTAAAATCTCAGGGCTGGGGCGAATGGAGACGTTACTGGTGCCCGTTCGAGTAAATTGATGAGCAACGGGATGACAGTGATACAGTGATATATGTATACTATATATGTATGCATGTATATGTGTATATATACATATACATATATACATACATATATATAACTAACAGAGGCGTCAGTGGTGTCCGTGTCCTTGTCAACAAGAACTTGGCCATGAGCATTGATTCATTCAAATGCCTAACAACCTGAATCGGACTATTACGCTTGAATAGATGTGGCTCTATAACTAACAAGCATCAACAAAAAAGTTCAAACACCCTATAAAAATGGAGAAAGGAAATTAACAGACCCTTCCTTGAAGAAGATAAAGGGATAGCCAGTAAGCTCATGAATAAGTGATCATCATCACTTGTCATTAAGGAAATCCAAATCAAGATGACAATAGTATATCTTCTCACACCAGTAAGAATGGCACACACCAAAAAAAGTGGAAAATTTCACCCTTGGTCCCAGAGTATAAGGATGAGAGGGCAGAGAAAGAAAGAAAATAAAGGTGAAAGAAAGAGAATGGGAAGCAGGGTAAGTGGATGTTAAGGAGATATAAAGATAAATTTCCAAACCACAAAGTAAAAATCATTGAAAATAAAAGATCAGAATTTCAACAACCAAACTTTTAAAAGTGCCTCTTGCTCACATGGAGTCGGGAATGGGAGACCTACCCCCATCACCCTGTGTTTCCGGGAGCCTGGCAGTCATGCCAAGGAGCTGCCTCTGGCACCATATAAGCTCATTAATGACCATTGTCCAGAGAATCCCAAATAAATCTCGCGCGAGAGAGAAACACAGAACAATACACCATCTAGATGCCTCTGAATCCCAAAGCCACAATCCAGGTTTAAAATATTCAGCGGGACGCTGGTGGAATCTCGAGCCAGGGCTGATACCAGCGTATTACTTTTGGTTCCAGAAACTGCTTGCAGACATTCTACCAGACTACCAACTAAGCCAGAGCCCCACGCTGGCTGATGACGGGAAATAACCATCTTTTTCGTTTTTTTTTTCCCTTTGTCAGGCAGCGTGGTGATTACTAAACAGGCGTGAACTCGGTGGCGTGGCGCGGGACGAGGGGGGAAAAAAATAGAAAAGTTATGTAACAAACAGCGGGACTTAATATCTCTACATTCTCAGCAATGGAGAGCCATCAAATGCTTCCTTGACAGTAGGACTGTCTTTTCTTTTTTGGGGGGAAACCCTATCAACAATAGTGAGTTATGTGTTGAAACATGGAATGTAACCAAGATAAAGCGTAAACAAAGTGAAACTTATCACTTACAAGGGTGGGGACTGGGGGGGCGGGAGGTATAATGGGGTGGTTGGTGATGGAATATGGGCATTGGTGAAGGGAAGGGTGTTTGAGTATTGTATAACTGTCATAATCCTGAGAACTATGTAACCCTCCACATGGTGATTCAATAAAATTTAAATTAAAAATAAATAAATAAAATAAAATATTAAATTAACCTCAGCTGTATAACAGTATTTAAAATTTTAGAATTCTTGGAGCATGCAAATGCACTTGTGGCCACACGACATCTCATTCTCTACACCACTGATGTACCAAGAGTAGCACACCACATTTGATAGGGTGCAAAGTAGAAGGCAACCTATCTCAGGGTGGAAAAAAATATGCAATACATATATATATATACATATATCTACTTAAGCACACAATGCTCAACCTTTAGTGACATGTTAGTAATCTTTTATACAATGGCTTAATGGTTCTAGGGTGAAATACAACAATCTTCACACATTTTCCTCTAAGGAAATATTTTGTATCATTTTTAATGGATTATTCATAACAAGCAATACAAAATAAATGATTTAGGTCCTGCTTTGGGGGCAAGGTTTGGAGGTCAGAGTGGAAACATTTGAAATATGGTGTTGGGTAGATGTAATGGTGGTAGGATTGGTATTGGAATACTAAATGTAACAAATTATTATGAACAACTTTATAAAAATAACATAAAATTTTAAAAAGTGTCTTTAAGGGTGGCAGGCTGGGAATAGGGGTGTATAGGTGGGAGGCAACCTGAGAACCCTCATGGAAATAAAGAAGACATTGGTGCTAGGGTTGGTGCTAGAATATAATATGTATAAAACCCAACTATAAATAACTTTGTAAATCATGGACCTCAAATTAAAAAAAATTAAAAAATAGTGGGAACAATCTGTGTTGGTGGAGATATGGTGACAAAGGAACTCTCACCCATGGGAATGTTATCTGATTCAAATCCTATGTAAACCAACGTGGAGATTTCTCAGTAAACTAAAAATTCAGCTGTTATATGACTTCAGCAATTCCACTTCTGGATATCTATCCTTAGGAAACAAAAATATTCATTAAAAATTACACATGCCACATTCAAAAGAAGAAAAGCAACCAGTGCTGGCGTGGATTTTGGGGAAAAGGGACACTTTTTCACTGTTGGTGGAAATGCCTACTGGTCCAGCCTTTTTGGAAAAACAATATGGACAGTCCTTAAAAACTAAAAATTGAGCTTCCATATGACCCTGCAATACCACTTCTGGGAATATATCCCAAGGATGCAAAGAATCACAGTAGAAAGGACATCCATACCTATATGTTCATGCAGCACTATTCACAATAGCCAAAATCTGGAAGCAACCCAAGTGTCCGAGAATAGACGACTGGTTAAAGAAACTTTGGTACATCTACATAATAGAATACTATGCATCTGTTAGGAAAGATGAGGTCATGAAATTTGTTTATAAGTGGATAGATATGGAGAGTATCATGCTATGTGAAATGAGCCAGAAAGAGAGGGACAGATATAGAAGGACTGTACTCATTTGTGGAGCATAAGATAATATGACATGAGACTGACACCCAAGGACAGTAGGTAGAGGATCAGGAATATTGCTCCACAGTTGGAAGCCTGCCTCATGAGATAGTGGGGATAGGATAGCTGGAATAGAGAAGGGATCACTAGAAAATGATGGCTGGAGGAATCAGTCGGGATGGGAGATGTGTGCCAAAAGTAGATAAAGGACCAAACATGATAACCTCTTAGTATCTGCATTGCGAACCATAATGCCCAAAAGTAGAGAGAGAATATGGAGAATATTGTCTGCCATGGAGGCAGTGGGAGGGTGGGAAAGGGGGGCTATACTGGAGATATTGGTGGTGGGGAATGTGCACTGGTGGAGGGATGGGTGTTTGATCATTGTGTGATTGTAACTCAGACGTGAAAGCTTGTAACTATATCTCACAGTGAATCAATAAATTTTTTTAAATTACATATGCACATTATTATACATTGTATCACTTAGCATAATAGCTAAAAGACAGAATCAACCTAAGTATCTACCACAACACAGTGAATGGATTATGAAAATGTGGTATGCATATATAACAGAATACTATACAGCTGCATGGAATGAGGAAATCATGCGATTTGCTGCAACCTGGATGAAACTGAAAACATCATGTTAAGTGAAGTAAGTCAGAAGAAGGGGGACAAATACAGGATGATCTCACTTATCTGTGGTATACAGAATAACTGGAGGAGGGAACGCAAAGTATTAAAGGGGGATAACAAGATCATCCTGGAGTATAGGAAGGAGAGGGACAGAGAATAAAGAAATAAAGGGGGTTAGCAAGAAGAAAATAACAAAGGAAGAAGGAGCAGGAATCAAGGGCTTTAGGTAGATAGGTGGTATAGAAGAGTGACTCTGAAAACGACAGAGTTAACAACACTAAAAGAAATTGATGGAGGAAGTTGACGCAGGTGATGGGATTTGTGCTGGGTCACTGTATGACTAAAATTCAGCTATGAATAACTTTGTGAATCATTGTGCCTTAAAATAATATAAAAAACACAATGAGGAAAATAATAGAATATGATTTGACTCCATTAGTAAAGATGATAAAGCAAAGATAAACAAATGGGACTATATCAGATTTTAAGGATTTCTCATGACAAAACAAGCTTGGGTTAAAATAAGATGTCATTCTACTTAATGGGAGAAAATATTTGCATGCAACAAATAAGATAAAGAGCTTTATATATCCAAGATATAGAATGTAGTCACAAAACTCAACAACAAAAAACCATAATCCCATAAAAATGTGGCAACATTTCTACAAATTGACATATGGATGGTCAGTAGGCACACAAAAAATGATCATCACTTTTTATTAGGTAAATATAAATCAAAAGTACAAGATATCATCTCACATTAATGAGAATGGCACATATCAAAAAGTGTTGAAAACAATTGTTGGTGCAAATATGATGAAAAAGGAATGTGATTCACTTCTGATGCGAATGTCTGCTTCTTCAAAAAAGAACAGTTTCCATATGATTGAGTGATTACACTTCTTGGTATCTATCCCTAAGCACAAAAACACCAATACAAAAACATATATGCACACCTCTGTCTAATGAATTTCTAACTCCAGCTTTCTAGTTACTATTGAGGTCCTGCTTTATGTCTTCTCTTAAACTTTGTCAGGCAGTCTTGCAATTTTATTGTTGTATAGTTTAGTATTGGGGATTTAGTTTAAAAAATATTATAAGCTTTGTATGTATGAGACCCTCAGTTTGATCCCTGCTACCACATGAACATATAATACTTCCTCCTGTACTCCCAGTACAGCCAGATGTGGCCCTTTTTACTAGGAGTGAATCTGGTCCCTGGAGCTCTTTCAAGTGTGGCACCCAAATATAACAAAAAATTAAAATGTTTAAATATTATCATTTAAATTTCAATCAACATTAACCTTTGTGAAAGATCCATAATGGTTGTGTGAAAGTGTTTGCAGATTGGAACTATCACTTGGCGTTCATCCACAGTAAGATCCAATGTTCCTAAGAATTCCACAGCCACGCGTTCTAGGGCATCCTCTGGCCATGGCTAAAAAGAAAAAATAAAACATGAAATTTAAGGTAAGTAGTATCACTTCAACAGCTAGTTTAGGTGTTTTTCTATGTAAAAAAGAATGAAGTTGAGAAAATTAAAACCTTACTGGGAAAATTAGAATAAAATAAAAATTAGTTAATCTATGAAGGAGCATAAAGACATTTATATATACTAAAATTAGATATAGTATAAAGAAAGTGTCAATAATATTTTAGATCTCAAAGATATACTACATTGCTTTCCTAAATTCTTCCACTTAGATGCCAAATGGGCATTTCAAATTCAGCCTGCAGTTGCAGGGGCTTGTGGTCACCCCGTATGAGATCCATATTCCTTAGACCTCCAATTTTATTTGTCAACAATATACTCAAGTGAACGGCTGCCTTTCATAGCTTCCCTTATGATGCAGAGTGGATAATGACACATAAGACTGTTTTTGGATGAAGACTTCAGGGAAGGTTTATAGAGGGTTTCATAGGGTTGGTGTGGGTTGGTTTTTATTTGTTAGTTTGCTTTCCCTATTTTCCCTTACTTTAAATTTTTGATTGGAATATAGATGTGAAATTGGAGCACTAGCAGCTGCATGATAAGATAGTAAACATATAGGAACTTGAAATTCCAAAGACTTCCAGCCACAAATGACAATCTTCAACCTACTTCTTTTCTATTTATTTTCTCTGGGGGGGAGATCCTATGTGCTTAGTAAGAGGCCAAAAGTCTCATTTTACTAGAAGGCACATGAGCTACTGTTCCAGAAAGCATAAATATGCTTTAAATATTTAAATTATGCTTTAAAGCTTTGGGCCAGAGTGATAGGACAGCAAGTAGCAAGTAGTGGTCTTATATAAGCAGTAACAGTTTGCCTGAAGTTAAAAGATATAGTAGACTTAATCAATTGTTACCATCTTTACTAAACCTGTCACCCATTGGATCTTCCTGGCTTTCAGTTTTCCACATTCCAAATTATCTATAAAACATCCTCCAAATGTTTGGTTTACTTGGTATTTTCTTTACTAAAATATAAATTAACTAAAATTTTCTAAAATAAAAGTCACCTAAAAATAGTCCAGTGCCCAACCACATGCAAAAAAATGGGCGTAGACCTTGACCTGACACCATGCACAAAAGTCAGATCAAAATGGATTAAAGACCTCAACATTAGACCACAAACCATAAGGTACATTGAAGACAAGGTCGGCAAAACCCTCCATGATATTGAAGATAAAGGTATCTTCAAAGGTGACACAGAGATCAACAAATGGGACTACATTAAACTAAAAAGCTTCTGCACCGCAAAAGATACAGTGACCAGAATACAAAGACTATCCACAGAATGGGAAAGGATATTTACACAATACCCATCAGATAAGGGGTTGATATCAATGGTATATAAAGCACTGGTTGAACTCTACAAGAAGAAAACATCCAACCCCATCAAAAAATGGGGCGAAGAAATGAACAGAAACTTTACCAAAGAAGAAATACGAATGGCCAAAAGGCACATGAAAAAGTGCTCTACATCACTAATCATCAGAGAGATGCAGATCAAAACAACCACAAGATACCACCTCACACCACAGAGACTAGCGCACATCCAAAAGAACAAAAGCAACCGCTGCTGGAGAGGATGTGGGGAGAAAGGGACCCTTCTACACTGCTGGTGGGAATGCCGACTGGTTCAGCCCTTCTGGAAAACAATATGGACGATTCTCAAAAAATTAGAAATTGAGCTCCCATTTGACCCAGCAATACCACTGCTGGGAATATATTCCAGAGAGGCAAAAAAGTATAATCGAAATGGCATCTGCACATGTATGTTCATCGCAGCACTGTTTACAATAGCCAGAATCTGGAAAAAACCCGAATGTCCTAGAACGGATGACTGGTTGAGGAAACTTTGGTACATCTATACAATGGAATACTATGCAGCTGTTAGAAAAAAGGAGGTCACAAATTTTTTATTTAAGTGGATCGGCATGAAAAGTTTCATGCTAAGTGAAATGAGTCAGAAAGAGAGAGACAGACATAGAAAGATTGCACTCATCTATGACATATAGAATAACAGAGTGGGAGACTAACACCCAAGAATTGCAGAAATAAGTACCAGGAGGTTGACTCCATGGCTAGGAGGCTGGCCTCACATTCTGGGGAAAGGGCAACTCAGAGAAGGGATCACTAACTATAATGTAGTCGAAGGCCATCTGGGAGAAGGGAGTTGCGGGCTGAATGAGGGCTAGAGACTGAGCACAGTGGCCACTCAACACCTTTATTGCAGACCACAACAGCTAATTAGAGGGAGAGAACAGAAGGGAATGCCCTGCCACAGTGACAGGGTGGGGTGGGGGGAGATGGGATTGGGGAGGATGGGAGGGATGCTGGGTTTACTGGTGGTGGAGTATGGGCACTGGTGAAGGGATGGGTTCCCGAACTTTGTATGGGGGAAGCATAAGCACAGATGTGTATAAATCCGTAACTGTACCCTCATGGTGATTCATTAATTAAAAATAAATAAATTTATTATTAAAAAAATAGTCCAGTGCCCCCACAATGACTTTTGTATGAAATCAAATTTCCAGGAACATCTTACAAATTCCTTTATAACTAGTACCCATTCAACATTCCAAAATTATGCCTACTCTGCATATGACTAGTCATCATCACCAAACCATTACAGTAGCCCATCTAAGCTCTGCTTTCTTCATCATTTCTCTTGGCACATACTACTCCCTTATGATAGCTATTTTTTTTGTCTCAGCTTGAGTGTGGGCTATGGACTTGGAAAGTAATCAAACATTATCTGGATGCTCCTGTGAGGTGTGTTTTGATATTTAAATCAATACACTAAGAAGACCACCCTCCCTAATATGAGTGGGCCTTCTCCAGTCAGTTGAAATGTTGTCTGGAAGAAAATGGCAGACTGGCCCCACAAGTTAAGAGGGAAACCCTCTTTCTGAACTGCCTTCAAGCTGGGTTTCCTCAATTTGAACTCATACTGAAGTACTGACTCTCTCAAAGTGTTGAGTTTGTTGGCCTTCAGATAGGAACCACATTCTCAACTCTCCTTGACAACTACAGATGTTGTAATTTTTCAGTTTCTATATTCATATGAGCACATTCATTCTAAGGTATCTTTTTGTGTAAGTTTACATACATCTTTGTATATATGTATGCATATTATCACATACATATTTACATAACACATACTGGTACATATATAATCTTTTATGGGTTTTTTTGTTTTTGTTTGGGAGGTCACACCTGGCAATGCTCAGGGATTACTCTTGGATCTGTAAGTAAGAAATTGCTCCAAGTGGTACTTGGGGAATCATCTGGGATGCAAAGGATCAAACCCTGGACAGCCACATGCAAGGCACTGTACTCTCTTTCCAGCCCCTATAATCCTCTGTGTAACTAACTGATTTCACACTTCAGAGATTTGCTGTCTTTAGAAATACATCAATATTATGGCTGTGTAATATAACTGTGACTGCTTGTTTTCTTACTGCATTCTTTTGTCTTCTAGCCTAGAATAAAAGCTCTGTGTGAGGACCATTGCAATCATTCGTCCGTGGTAACAAATACTGTAATAAAGTCAAGTGACCGAGAAAGATTTGGTGAGTGTATATTAATGGGTTTGAGTAAGAGTTTCATGAAATTACACACATTTTAGTTGCCTGTGGGACCGGTGTCCCAAAATACAAACCTGAAACCAGTCAATGGTGCAGCAATTGATGAGGGATGGGAACTGTCTCAATCGATTTCGAAAGGCATCACCAATGGGACTAAAGGCCACAACAATATGAAGATTATCTCTGCAGCGATTCACAAAGTAAGCAAACAGTGCTAAGGGACTGAGTTCTTCATGCTTGTTGCCAGCTTGAGCTATAGGACGAACACCCTAGGAGAAATAAAAACTTCATAAATAAAAAGAGATCACCAAATATTAGAATATAAATCTCTTATTAGTTTCCTTGCAAATATCTTTAAAGCTTTGGGCCAGAGTGATAGGACAGCAAGTAGCATTACCTTACATGTGACTGACCTGGCTTCAATCCCCTTCAGCCCCTAAGGTCCCTTGAGCTCAGCAGGAGTGATTCCTGAGCATAGAGCCAGGAGTAAGCCCTGACCATTGCTGGGTTTAGCCCCAAAACAAAAGTTTTTGTTGTATATCAATTAAATTATTTCAATACAGTTTATACTGTATAATTCTTATACAGTATATAAAACTATAATACTGTATAGTTCAAGAATAATTCTTGAACTCCATAATACTCTAAGTTAAAAACAAGTATCTGCCAAGAACTTAAGAGGACATCATTAAAGTTTTCACTAACTCAAAAGGTTTTCTTTTTTTTGCTTTTTGGGTCTCACCCAGCGATGCTCAGGGGTTACTCCTGGCTCTGCACTCAGGAATTACTCCTGGCGGTGCTTGGGGGACCATATGGGATGCCGGGGATCGAACCCGAGTCGGCCGCATGCAAGGCAAACGCCCTACCCGCTGTGCTATTGCTCCGGCCCCTCAAAAGGTTTTAAACAACTAAACAACTGAAGCATACATCAGGAAGGTACTGGGAAGGTACTGGCTTAAACACTATAAAACATCCATATATTTAAGCATCCTTTAAGAAATTAAAATTCTATCAGTATATTCTATTACTTGTATCACTTGTCACCCCGTTGATCTTCTAATTGCTCAAGCAGGCACCAGTAATGTCTCCATTCGACCCTGTCGTGTCCTGGTGTAGCCCAATGATATCTGCTCGCTCCAGGAACATGAAGAGCCTCAAACCATTCATTAAGGGTTTTGATGAAGTCTGACCATCTCGTAAGTGGGTGGCCACTCGGTCTTTTGACGTCCCATGGAATCCAGTTGGTAACAGCTCTAATCCAGCCGTCATCACTAAATCGCATTACATGTCCAGCCCATCTGATTTTCGACGCATTAGCAAATGAGACAGCGTCCCTGATTCTTGATTGTCGACGGAGGTCAGAACTCCAGATTCCTTGTCTCAGTTGAGTGAAACGTGATAATACTCCTAGCATAGCTCTTTCAATTCATCTTTGGGATACCCAAATAGCGTTCTCGTCCTATTTCCATAGGGCCCAGGTCTCTGAGGCATATGTTAGTGCAGGAAGAATGGTGGAGTTGAAAAGATTTGCCCAGAGCCAGAGGTTCTTTGTCCTCTTAACCACTTCTTTGATGCTCTTGAAGGCGTTCCATTCTGCTCTCTTCCTCCTATCGCAGTTCTGGTGCCAAGTCATTCCTCATGTTGAGTTCTTGACCTAGGTACACTTAGCTGTTGCATTCAGAGATGTTCGTTCTATTGAGAGCAAACGGAACGTCAGAGACTAGTTAATTTTTCATGAACATTGTCTTGGTAAGATTCAGCTGCAGTCCGACCTTTCCACACTCTCGGTCAAAGTTGGCCAGCATTTGTGCCACTTGTCGAATGTTTGGTGTTATGAGAACGATGTCATCAGCAAAGCGGAGGTGGTGTAGTTGCCAACCGTCTATTTTCACTCCCATTCCAGTCGTCGCATGACGTTCTTGAGGATGGCATTGAAGATTTTCAGTGAAATGGTATCACCTTGCTGAACCCCTCTCTTTACGTCAATGATCCCTTCCTTGTAGAATGATAAGATCCTGGTGGTGCATCCATAATACAGCTCGTGGAGGATCTTAATGTACTGAGTTTATATGCCCTGTATGGCTAGGGCTTCGATGACCACTTCAGTCTCAACAGAATCAAAGGCCTTCTTTAAATCGATGAATGTTAGACAGAGTGGCATCTTGAACTCTCGCAAAACTTCAATGAGCTTGGTCACTATGTGGATATGGTCGATCGTATATGTATCAAAGAAATGAAATACATTAAGTTTATGATGGAATATTCAAAGTGGAATATATAGGATGATGTGAAAAATCAGTTTAAATTAAGACGAAATTGTTATGCATTTCAGTATTACTAATTTCTGACCATGGCATGTTCCTTGTGGAGAAATTCACAGGGTATTCCTAGAAGTTGGTTGAATGTGCAGGAAAAACTGTTATTTTCCTCTTGAGATTATGGGGATTGAACCCAGGGCCTCACATATAAAAGAGAGTGTGAGCTGAGCTACATTCTATTCCAGGAAAGACGTTTTTAAAAGCACGGTTGACTAATATGAGACTAGGGCCAAGAGGAGTGGTTTGAAGTTGAATATTGCTGGGGGAGAAGGCAGATGAGATAGAGAAGGGACCACAATGACAAAGATAGTTGAAAATGATCACTCTGGATAAAAACTGCATGCTGAAAATAGGTAAAGGAACAAACATGATAA
This sequence comes from Sorex araneus, assembly GCF_027595985.1. Classification (NCBI taxonomy): domain Eukaryota; kingdom Metazoa; phylum Chordata; class Mammalia; order Eulipotyphla; family Soricidae; genus Sorex; species Sorex araneus. Next base: position 53,438,362 of record NC_073305.1, read on the forward strand.
CCTCTCAGTATCTATATTGCAACCATATGCCTAAAAAAAAATGTGTGTGTGTGAGAGAGAGGGGGCTCCTGTCATAGAGACAGGCTGGAGGGGTGGCAGGAGGAAAACTGGGGACATTGCTGGTAGGAAATGTACACTGGTGAAGGGATAGATGTTGGAACATTGTATGACTGAAGCCGGGCCATGAACAGCTCTGCTGTAACTGTATATCTCATAGTGATTCAGTTAAAAAAATAATAAATAACTGTAGCACTGTAGCACTATCCTCCTGTTGTTCATTGATTTGCTCGAACAGGCATCAGTAACATCTCCATTGTAAGACTTGTTGTTACTGTTTCTGGCATATCGAATATGCCACAGGTAGCTTGCCAGGCTCTGCTGTGGGGGCGGGATACTCTCGGTAGCTTGCCAGGCTCTCTGAGAGGGATGGAGGAATCGAACCCGGGTTAGCTGCATGCAAAGCAAATGCCCTATCTGCTGTGCTACCACTCCAGCCAATAAATAACTAAATTAAAAAAATTAAAACACTGTTGGGCCATGCCATAAAACAGTAGTAAAGGGAAGAAAACATTTTCAGCAAAGTTACATTACACACATACCAAAAAAAAATTTATATACTTATATATATTTAATATATAGCAACCCACATCCCACAGCTTCTACCATATAAACAGTCCAGCTTCACAGCTTCATGACTAATCTCAGAAGAGATGCCAAGCCAATGAAACTCACAAGTACACCCTTCTTTGGCCTGAAAACTCTGGGGCCTCCTCAGGAGTGCGGTGGACTGAGTTCCCATCTTACTGAAGCCCCAATAGCTGCACTCATACCCCACAGCATCCACTATATAAAAGGCCCAGTTTTACTGCTTCATGACTAATCTCAGAAAAGATGTCAAGCCAATGAAACCCCCAAGTATGCTGATCTCTAGGTTGAAAAATTGGGGACCTTCTAGTAGTGGGGACAGGCAGCCTCCTCCCACATCACCTGCACTGCTGGAAGCCCCAGGAGTCACAGCCACATCCTACAGTTACTGCTGTATAGATGGCCTCGTATCATGACTAATCTCAGAAACTACTCCAAGTTGATGAAAGTCACAGGTACACTGGTCTTTTATTATTATTACTTTATTGAATCACCATGAGATAGAGCATTACAAGCTGTTCATGATGGATTTCAGTCATACAATGTTCCAACGGTACACTGGTCTTTGGGCTGAAAACTCTGGAGTTTCCTGGGGTTGGGGGCAGGCCAAAAGTTGTTACAGTTCTACAGATCCCGTAGCCTGTGGAGTGCATATGCATATGTGGCTGTGCAGCACTTCCAAATTTCACAATACTGACGGTCCAGTAGGAGCACAGAAAATTAGGTGGAGAAGCAGCATAGACACCAACTAAGCTCGACAAACAAGAATAACAACACTTAGCAACAACCAGCTCAGCAGATCATCAGGTGTTGACCTTAAGGACACCATTGTAAGGTACAACAATTTTCACAAATTTTCTTCTGCTGAACTATTTTTTGATAACTCCACTTACTATTTTGTTGTAACAGGCAATATAAAATAAATTATTTTATACCCGTGGCATATTCGATATGCCCAAAACAGTAACAACAAGTCTCACAATGGAGACATTACTGGTGCCCGCTTGAGCAAATCCATGAGCAACAGGATGACAGTGATACAGTGATACAGTGATGCCTGCTAAGGGAGCGGATCTGATTGGTGTTTGAGAAATAAGGAGGAAAGGTCACACTGGTGGTGGGATTGGTGTTGAAACATTGAATGCCTGAAACAACTATATTATGAATAACTTTGTAAACCCTTTGTAAACACCTTTGTAAAGGCGTTTAAATAAAGTTGGGGAGGGGCAGGGAGTAACAAAAGTAAACAGGAAATCCTGGCAAACCTTAGGAAATTCCACTCCAAAAGATAACTATTACATGACTGATAGAAGAGTCTATCATTATTTGATCACAAACATCACATATGGTGCCCCCAGCACCAACAGGAGTGATCCCTGAACTCAGGGCCAGGAGTAAGCCCTGAACAACATCCCAAAAAGAGAAAAATGGATACACAGATATATCCTATGAATTAAGAGAATCACCATTCTATAGGGCTGGAGCAATAGCACAGTGGTAGGGCTTTCGCCTTGCATGCAGCTGACCCATGTTCGATTCCTCCACCCTTCTTGGAGAGCCTGGCAAGCTACCGAGAGTATCGTGCCCGCACGGCAGAGCTTGAAAAGCTACCCACAGCGTATTTAATATGCCAAAAATAGTAACAATAAGAGGACTGGAGCAATAGCACAGCGGGGAGGGCGTTTGCCTTGCATGCGGCCGACCGGGGTTCTATTCCCAGCATCCCATATGGTCCCCTGAGCACTACCAGGGGTAATTCTTGAGTGCAGAGCCAGGAGTAATCACCGGGTGTGACCCAAAAAGCCAAAAAAATAAAACCCAAAAAAAACCAAAAAATAGTAACAATAAGTCTCACAATGAGAGATGTTATTGGTGCCCACTCGAACAAATCAATGAGCAACAGGATGACAGTGACAGTGACAGTGACCATTCTATAACCATGGCCATATTCTTGACACTGCCAAAAAAAAACGGTAGAGAATTTGATATCAATTTTTTTCTTTTCTCCTTGCCCACTCCAGGCTATAAACTCGTAATGTATCATTTTATGAAGTCTTTCTAAATGATTTACACTCAAGAGCTTTTTTTCCCGTTGATTTTCAACCTGATGTAGAAAGAGACATCATATGTACAGAAAAAAAAAACAGAAAGTACTACTTGGGTAAACTAATTTTATTCCAAATGTTATCACTGCAGGTGGAAAAAAAGCATTCAGGTGTGACATATACATTTTAGTGGACAAAAGCGGTATGACAGAAAAGTAAGGGAAGTACTAGCAGAGATCTACAGGAATATATATTAGAAATGGAGGCTGAAGAATAAGACCACTAAATAGAGGACCACTAAAATCACAGCAGTATTTTGGTCAATTAAATCACAAAGCATGATTTCGTATACAGGATTGTTAAGACAACTAGTTTTTATTATGACTTTCTGTTGGAATATAGCTCTAAATATGTTAGGCCTGATTTTGGTTCGTCCTTGCTCCCCTTGCCCAAGGAGCTTAGGTTTATCAGTCACACCCATCAAAGTTCTCCCAAGTCACTCCCATTCCTTTGTTTATCTGTAACCACTTCTACCAGCTTTTCTGCTCTTCCTCTAATCAAACTCTGTTAATTGGTAAGGTCAGAACTTCCTAGGACACTGAATATTATAACATTGCCTTTCTCTCTTCTTTATGACTTTTGAATAATTTACTTTAAAGCTATGTCTTTTTTGTATAGACACAAGAAGACAATATTATGTTTTTATAACTTAAGACTTAATTGGCCTCGAATATTATTCCCTCCCGGGCATCTGCTTTCTCCACTTAAGCCTCAGTTGCCCTCAGTTCCTAGCACCCCACAGTAGAGTCCCCGACGTGGGACGGGAAGGATCCAGGGCAAGCGGTAAGTTATGTGCTACCCTGGCATCGAGATGGGCCTGGCCAAAATGCCTAATTCTTAACTATAAGTTAAGAGCTTGATCATAGACAAATGCTGTCATGATCCAATAGTAATTATGAGACTGGGACCCTGCCAGGGATAGGAAAGACTGATCTGGCCTGAGCACTGTAGTCTGAGATTGAGATGGCCCCAGGAGAGCAATTCTATAAGCTTTAATGCATCTCTTATTGTGTCCATACAAAATAATTAATATTATGAATTCTTATATGTTTGCTGGCTGAGGAGAAGAAAAACACATTCATGGGACTCTGCCCTTGGGTGGGTCCTCCTGCTGAAAGAGAGATTCTGTCCTAGTGAAGGCATTCCCCTAAGGGATAGAACTATACCCCCTATGGATTGTAACCACACCTTTGGATAAGCCCCAGGCTGCTGGGGGACGGGGAGATTTAAGGTAGCTGTATGAGGGGGCAGGAGGAGAGTTCCAGAGGAGAGTGTATAGAGGGAAGATTGGAATAAACTGCAAGTGAGACCAACCATCTTGGCTCCGTTCCGTTCCTTCACCTGCCTCGCCGCCCGTGCCTTTCTTTTTATTTTTACACACTTTCAATATATTTACTGTCAACACTAAATCATAAAAGTTAACCAAATAGTTTTCTTTTTTAAAAAAATTGAATCACCATAAGATACATTGTTAGAAAGTTGTTCTCCCTTGAATTTCAGTTATACAATGTTTCAACACCCATCCCTTTGCCAGTGTACATTTTGTACCACCAATGTCACATAGTGTTTTAAAATGATTTTTCTTCTATCACTGCAGCCCTAAGATAATTTAACATCTATGATCACTCACATAACATGCTAAATATGATCAACAACATTATAAAAAGAAATTGTAAACTAAAAACTGTCATAAACAGAGAGAAATAATTTAAAATTTTAAATAATTGCAATGCTTTTAATTGGTAAAATTCTCTGCACAAGGTACATTTATCTGTAAGAGTAGAGAAAAAGTTGGAGTAAGAATACTTCTATGTGCGAAGCAGTAGTCCTAAAAAGTGTTACCTCCATCACTTCCTGTTTTTCATCTGCTGCAAAGATGTTCGGTATTTCTCCAGTATTAAGCACACTATCAATATCTTCTAGAAAAGCTTCCTCTTTAATTTGAGTATCCGTGATTAGAAAGACAGACTTTTGGCCTTTCATGCCCACATTTCTTAACAGAGTCTGAAAAAAAAATGTAAGCAGCATATGTTGGAAAATTGTTAATGTTTTCTCTGCCTTACACTTTCATTTAATAGCTCCTAATTTTAGAGTATTATTTGTCCCACTTCTGGCCATCCTGTCAACCAGGGCCTCCATTTATTCCATTCTCTGAGGAGACTCACCCTTATCAGTTTGCAAAGCACCCAGACAATTATTGATTCAGGAAAAGGTCTATGAAAATAACTCAGTTTTACTTTAGGGACTGCAATGGACTTTGAGCCTTTAAATTCAGCCTTGGGAAAAACCTCTGTACCTATTAGTCAATAGGTAAGCTAGTATTGGTAAGATAGTTTGGAGCTTTTTGTTTCTGTTTCTTTGTTGGATAACATTGGGTTGTCCTTGCTCCTCCAGCAGGGAGCTGAGATTTACTGAGCTACTCCCACAACAGTGCCCCTGAGGCACACCCAATTCCATCAAGCACTAATAATCCTATATTGCTTTTCTCTTTTCTTTATGTCTCTTGCATGGTTTAGCAATGACCTTTTTGTGTAGACACAAGAAGACAGTTGATGCTATGCTTTGTAACATAGGTGTTGATTGACTCCAAATAATATTTACTCCAGGGCATCCATCATATTTGCCTGACTTAAACCTCAGTTTAAGCAGAGAGTCTCTTGCCCGCACGCCTGGCTGTCTTCCCCAGAGCCCCTCGGAGGGGATGGGCTCCAGCTTCCCTCCCCACCCCGAGCAGAGCTTGCTTCTCCCTCTGGGAGAAACTGGCAGTCTTCTGAGAGTTTCCTGCCCACATTGGGACAGCCTTGCAAGCTTCCCATGGTGTATTCATATGCAAAATCCAGTAACAAGCTGGATCTCATTCCCCTGACCCTGAAGAGTCCCCAGTGCAACATCATTAGGAGGGCCGAGTTGAGATCTTTCTCTAAGATCTCAGAGAAAGGATGAAATGAGATGTTACTGAGCCTGCCCGAGAATTCGGTGATTAACGGAATTTTGTGATCGTGATCATGAAACCTCAGTTGCCCTTATTTCCTAATACCCCCAAAAGAAGGGTCCTGACAAAGGGACTGAATAGACTCAGGGCAAGCTGTAAGCTACCCTGGCATTGAAATGGAACAAGCTAAGCACCATAAGTATAATAAGTTAAGAGCACAATCATGGAACAAACTCTGTCATGACCCAAAAAGAAAGTAACTGAATAAGGATCCTACTGGGTTTAGGAAAGAGTACCCTGGCCTGAGGACAACAGTCTGGGATATATAGCAAGATGTCCTCAGGAAGAGCCAACCTTTAAGTTTAATATATCTCTTAATGTGTTCATACAAAATGACTAAAAATATTACAAGAAATAAATTTACTACGATTATTTAAATGAATTACTAGCTGAGAAAAGGAGAAAGCAATACACCCTAGATGGATTCCCTAGTAATCTGGAGTGGATCTCCTAGTAATCTGGAGTGCTGAACCCTCAGATGAGATTTTGTCCTTGAGTTCATCTAGAACTTCCTCTGAAGGAGTGGCTTTACCTCTGTTGTTATGTCAATGTTCAACCCCACTTATGAATACCCCCACTCTTCATGATTTCTATGTAACTATGCTGTCAGGGAAAAGAGAGGACTAGAAAACAAGGAGGATGACTGGAATGATGGTGACTATGAGGGCTAGTCCTCATAGTTCCATAGTTCCATATTAGGATGATGTGACTATGATGACTGGGACTACGACCAAAACTACAACTATGATTGTGCTGTACAGGAGAGATCGGACTATCCTGGCGAGGAGAGAGAAATAAACTGAGTACCAACCAGCCTGGGTCCCTATTTCTCCATTCCCCCAGGTCCTCCTTCTGTCCATTGCCATGGGCCAGCCAGGGGAACAGTTCTTGGTCACCAAATGCCTGAATCCTACATGCCCACACTTTTCTTTTAGAAACTCAGTTTTTGTTTTTGTTTATTTCTCTTTTGGTCAACTTCACAGTATCTACATTATCAAGACCAGTATATTCCACACACAGTTATGCAGACAGGCTCTCTTCACAAATAGAAGAATTCGCTGAAAATATTTGAGACCCTAGTTTCTTCATAATTTTACCTTCAAATCCTCTCTCCATTCATTCATACCATAACTCTTTGAAATTTCTGGTTGGAAAATCTGCATTTTTGCCATGGATGTAGCTAGACGAGTTAAAGATTGACGACCACTTCCTCCAAGTCCAACAAGCAACGCATTTCCACCAGACTGCTTTAGAATGCGGCATATTCGTGATAAATGTTCCAATACATACCTGCCAAGATAACATTATTAGTATATTTAAGGGGCTGGAGATATAGTACAGGGTAGGTGCTTGCCTACCCAGGTTCAACCCCCAGCACCACACACGGTCCCCTGAAACCACAAGGAGTAATCCCTGAATGCAGAGCCAGAAGTAAGGCCTGAGAATCATTGGGTGTAACCAAAAAACAAACACAGAAACAAAATTACTCACACTTCAAAAATGGATACAAACATGCATTCACACATAAATATTGATTTACTTTTCTATAAGGATGAACTTTGTTGTCTTATATGTTATCATCATCATCATCATCATCATCAGCGTCATCATCATCATCATTTGTTTGGGGGCCACACCGGAAATGCTCAGAGCTTACTCCCCATTCAGTGTTCAGGGGTGTATATGATGCTGGGAATCTAACCCCACTATACCAATCATCAAAAAAGTGTGGTTTTGGGGGCTGGAGCAATAGTACAGCATGTAGGGTGTTTGCCTTGCATGAAGCCAACCCGGGTTTGATTCCCAGAATCCCATATGGTCCCCTGAGCACAGCCAGGAGTAATTCCTTAGTGCAAAGCCAAGAGGTAACCCCTGTGCATTGCCGGGTGTGGCCCAAGAAGCAAAAAAAAATAAGTATGGTTTTTCATATTAGCAGGTAATAATCACTCTGGACAAGAACTGAGTGTTGAAAGTAGGTGAAGGGATATACATAATAACCTTTCAGCATTTTTACTGCAAACCATAATGTCTAAAATGAGAGAGAGAAAGAGAAAGAGAGAGAGAAAGAGAGAAAAGCTGCCTGCCAAAGAGTAAGACTGGGGTGGGGGTGATTTGCAGACTAGAAATATTCGTGCTGGGAAATTACACTGGTAGAGGGATGGGTGTTGGAACATTGTATAATTGAAACCCAATCATGAACAGCTTTGTAATGCTCAATCTCATGATAATTAAATAAAATAAAAAATATTTTTTAATTGTGGTTTTTCTAAAAGCACTTAAAATTGGATCATGTGATACAGAGGACAGCCAATTAAAGTACAGACTCACTGCCCAAAAACACATGACTGGTTAAAGAAACTTTGGTACATCTACACAATGGAATACTATGCAGCTGTTAGAAAAGATGAAGTCATAAAATTTGCATTTAAGTGGATCAACATGAAAAGTATCATGTTAAGTGAAATCAGTCAGAAAGAGATACAGACAGACATAGAAAGATTGCACTCATTTGTGAGATATAAAGTAACAGAAAGGGAGACTAACACCCAAGAACAGTTCGAGATAAGCACCAGGAGGATTACTCCACAGCTTGGAAGCCGGCCTCACACGCTGGGGGAAAAGGCAGTTCAGATAGAGAAGAGACCACCAAGTAAAGAGTGCTTAGAGGGCCAGCTTGGGATGGGAGATGGATTCTGAAAATAGACAGAAAATAGATTCAGTTATAGACTGGACACGATGGTCACTCAGTACCTCTATTGCAACCACAACACCCAAAATGAGAGAGAGCAAAAGGGTATGCTCTGCCACAAAAGCAGGATGGGGTTGGGGGGGATGAGGTAGGGGTGGAAGGAGGCACACTGGGATCATTGGTGGTGGAGAATGGGCACTGGTGGAGAGTTGGCTACTGAGCATTGTATGAATGAAACGCAAGCGCAAAAGTTTATAACTCTGTAACTGTACCTCATGGTGATTCACTAATAAAAAATGTTTTAAATAAAAAAGTATAAACTCAAGAAATGTATATTATCACTATTATTAACAATCTTTCAACATTTTTAGTAGGAATTACATTAACATAAACATTAGTTGTCTACAAAATAATAAACTTAGAAAAAAGATGCCTAGAAATAATTAGGAAAAATAAAATTAGAGCTACACTGAAATACCATCATACATTTTTGTTTGATTAATTATATTTTTTGATGCAGGCATGTTTTGGGCCACACCTAATATTCTTGTGGATACTCCTTGCTTCAAGTTCAGGGAAAAGTGATAATTCGTGAAAATGCTTGGGGGATAAAATGCAGTGCCATATATTGAATCAGGGTCAGCCATACACAAGGCAAGCATTTTATTTATTTATTTATTTTCTTGTTTCTTTTTTAAATTTTTTTTAATTTTTAATTAATTTATTTGTGAGTCACAGTGAGGGTACAGTTACAGATTTATACATTTTCATGCTCATGTTTCCCCCATACAAAGTTCGAGAACCCATCCCTTCACCAGTGCCCATTCTCCACCACCAATAAACCCAGCATCCCTCCCCCCCCCCAATCCCATCCCCCCCCCCCCCCCCCCCCCCCGCCACTGTGGCAGGGTCTTTCCTTTTGTTCTCTCTCTCACTAATTAGGTGTTGTGATTTGCAATAAAGGTGTTGAGTGGCCATTGTATTCAGTCTCTAGTCTGCATTCAGCACGCTTCACCCTTCTCCCGCGTGGCCTCCAACCACATTTTACTTGGTGTTCCCTTCTCTATCTGAGCTGCCTTTTTCCCAGAATGTGAGGCCAGCTTCCAAGCCATGGAGTCAATCTCCTGGTACTTATTTCTACTATTCTTGGGTGTTAGTTTCCTACTCTGTTATTCTATATTCCACAGATGAGTGCAATCTATGTCTCTCTCTTTCTGACTCATTTCACTTAGCATGATACTTTCCATGCCGAACACTTATATGCAAAGTTCATGACCTCATTTTTTCTAACAGCTACATAGTATTCCATTGTATAGATGTACCAAAGTTTCTTCAACCAGTCATCTGTTCTAAGGCACTCGGGTTTTTTCCAGATTCTGGCTATTGTAAATAACGCTGCGATGAACATATGAGTGCAGATATCATTTCGACTATACTTTTTTTGCTTCTCTGGGATATATTCCCAGCAGTAGTATTGCTGGGTCAAATGGGAGCTCAATATCTAATTTTTTGAGAATCGTCCATATTGTTTTCCAAAAGGGCTGAACTAGTCGGCATTCCCACCAGCAGTGTAGAAGGGTCCCTTTCTCCCCACATCCTCTCCAACAGTGGTTGCTTTTGTTCTTTTGGATGTGTGCTAGTTTCTGTGGTGTGAGGTGGTATCTCATGGTTGTTTTGATCTGTATCTCCCTGATGATTAGTGATGTGGAGCACTTTTTCATGTGCCTTTTGGCCATTCGTATCTCTTCCTTGGGAAAGTTTCTGTTCATTTCTTCGCCCCATTTTCTGATGGGGTTGGAGGTTTTCTTCTTGTAGAGTTCAACCAGTGCTTTATATACCATTGATATCAACCCCTTATCTTATGGGTATTGTGTAAATATCCTTTCCCATTCTGTGGATAGTCTTTGTATTCTGGTCACTGTATCTTTTGTGGTGCAGAAGCTTTTTAGTTTAATGTAGTCCCATTTGTTGATCTCTGTTTCCACTTGGTTGGCCAGTTGCATGTCATCTTTGAAGATACCTTTATCTTCAATATCGTGGAGGGTTTTGCTGACCTTGTCTTTGATGTACCTTATGGTTTGTGGTCTAATGTTGAGGTCTTTAATCCATTTTGATCTGACTTTTGTGCATGGTGACAGGTTGAGGTCTAAGCCCATTTTTTTGCATGTAGTTGTCCAGTTGTGCCAGCACCATTTGTTAAAGAGGCTTTCCTTGCTCCACTTCACATCTCTTGCTCCCTTATCAAAGATTAGATGATCATACATTTGGGGTTGTGTGTAGGGATATTCCACCCTGTTCCATTGGTCTGCAGCTCTGCCTTTGTTCCAGTACCATGCTGTTTTAATTGTTACCACTTTGTAGTATAGTTTGAGGTTGGGAGGGTGATGCCTCCCATCATCTTTTTCCCAAAATTGTTTTGGCTATCCGTGGGCGTTTGTTGTTCCATATGAATTTTATGATTGCTAAGGCAAGCATTTTAACCCCTCCATCATCTCTATAGTCTTTATACTTTATTTCACTAGGACCACATATAAATTTTGTCAATCCTAAGTATTGCTGAGAGTGCGAAACAATGGAAACTCTTTTAAATATTCACTTTGAAGATACTTTGGCAAAACAGAAAAGTAGAAGATGTTTACATACCATGACACAATATTTCCACTTCTGAGACTATATACCCTTTAGAAACTCTTATCATGTCTCCAAGGAGACATTAGTGTACAAAGTATCATTACAAAATAAGAAGTCACCTTAAAGTCTGTCTCAGGCTGGAATGATAGCACATTGGGTAAAGTGCCTGCCTTGCATGTGGCCAACCCCAGTTAGATACGGTCCCCTGAGAAATGCCAGAATTTATTCCTAAACCCAGAGCCAGAACTAAGCCTTAAGCACCACTTGGGAGCAGTCCCCAAATAAACAAAAAGTCCATCTCAGAATAATGGCTACAGTGCTACAAAAATGTACTGTAATGAAGAGTACTGGGCCGACAAAAATGGAATGAAATGTAATAAAAATTCATTTATATGAATCTCACAAACATAAAACAAAGCAACTTGCAAAAAAAGTACTATGTAATACCATTTATATGCAGTTTTAACGTACAGAAAAAGACTGTTTAGGGACACACGTGTAATAAATATACAAAGAAAAATAATTCGTTTCCTTTTACTCTTGCAAGTTATGATGAGAAATATATGCTGGACATTTTACTACCAAAGATTAAATATTAAAAATATTAAATAAAATAGTAATGTCTGTTTCATGGCTTAAACTGGGTGATGGATACAAGGTCATTCATATTATTTTTATATCTCTTTGTGTGGGCTGGAGTGATAGCACAATGGGTAGGGCATTTGCCTTGCACTTGGACAACTTGGGTTTGATTCTTCCGCCCCTCTCGGAGAGCCCGCCAAGGTACTGAAAGTATCTCACCCGCAAGGCAGAGCTTGGAAGCTACCTGTGGCATATTTGATATGCCAAAAACAGTAACAACAAGTCTCACACGGAGATGTTACTGGTGTCCGCTTGAGCAAATTGATGAGCAATGGGATGACAGTGATACAGTGATACAGTGATCTCTTTGTGCACTTTAAATATTTAACAAAATTTTATAAATAGCAACTTCAAGCATCAATACCAAATGTTGATACCTAAAAATGACAAGATTCATTCTTGTTTTGTGAGTTTGATTGTACTCATCTAAGCATTGTTCCACAATGGTATTAAATTGGTGAATATTTGGAATTTCAATATAAACTCTCTCATCTCCTTCCAAGTCAGGATTCATGTAGTCACCAAACATGAGATTTCTTAAATCCTCTTCTGTTACCTATAAAACAGAAATCAACAAATTATCATGCTAATTTTTGTCAAGATAAACTTAAGAAAATACACACAATCTTGGGTTTTTTTCAAGATAAACTTAATCAAAAATTTTGTTTTATCCACATTATGGGATACTAATCAGAGAGATAATTCTTTTACACTTTAGTAAATAATATATGTGAAAATGAGTATTTGGAATATATTATAGCCTTAGGAAACAAAACACTTTAAAAAATTATATAAAATAGGGGGCCGGAGCGATAGCACAGCGGGTAGGGCGTTTGCGTTGCACGCGGTCGACCCGGGTTTGATCCCCGGCATCCCATATGGTCCCCCAAGCACCGCCAGGAGTAATTCCTGAGTGCAAAGCCAGGTGTAACCCCTGAGCATCGCTGGGTGTGACCCAAAAAGCAAAAAATAAATAAATAAATAATAAAAAATTATATAAAATAATTTTCTTGCTGCTTTATATAACATTCTGATTAACTCTCATAATAGCTTATAAGGGAAATAATATTTATCATTTTACATATACATTTTCCCTTCTATAACATGAATTTTTACTTTAAAACTTATTTATATGTCATACACCTAATATGTACATAAGACAATAATGTATATAAGATAGATCTCGAACACATCTATGAGGACAATTTTAAGAATATGATCATTAAGAAGCAATAGCATTTAAAAAATAAGTTGATTGTAACAATTCATGCTAATGTCCTATTTTAACTTAATGTGTTAAAGTTACTCACTGGTGCATTCTCTTTCCTCAAATGTGAAAAGACACTATCAAATGATTCTTTAAAATGGTCCTTTACAACAGTTTTTATTAAATTGAATAGCCAGTTTTGATCTTTATCATTAACGAGGCGATCATAAAACACTCGGAGAACCTCATGCACAAATAGACGGACCATGGTCTGCTTGCTCTCCACGGCATCTTTTTCAATGAGTAAACAGCCCAAGATGACACGTGAAAAATCCCGCAAGTTGAAAGTGTAATGAGATTTTGTGGGAGTTGGCAAAAGATTTTCCATAGATTTTTTATATACCTAAACATAGAGAAAACAAGGCAAAAATAAAATTCTTAAAATCAGTAAAATCACGCAACAGATAGTTAATTGTACAAATACTGTATGTATCCCATCAGCTTAAATTGGCTTAAGAACTGTATAGTAGTAAGCCTAACAGAGTAAACTATTTATTTTGGTTAATAACACTCAGACAGGATTTCTGAAGCTGAAGGAACTTGATACAGATTCCATCCAAGCCTCAGAAAAATAATGATGTACTACATACAATTCCAAATAAATACGGTTTTCCACATAAAGGTTAACCACCTGGGGTTAAGTAAACAAAACTTTAGTAGAAAGTGAAGTCAGGTATGGGTTCACAAAGTGTGGGTGTGCCTGACACTTGTACTCAGTGGAGAGCTGAGAGCTGCCTCCCCATCCTCCCCAGGTCTCCCTAGCAGAGGAACCAAGAGACAGGGGACCACAGACTGATGGCAAAAATGGCCCCTTTAATGCAGAGCTGTTAGCATACTTATAGGACACCTGGAGGGAGTTGAAGTATAGGACTGCATGTCCATGTGATTTATCATTTACAGAGGCAAAAACATTTCAGCAGAGGCAATTCTCTTGGGGTGATTAGCTCAAGGAGATACTCTTTTCTCCCAGGACATCTACATCTATATTACTTTTCTCTTTCCCTCTAGTTGTACATATTAAACAACTAACTTTACTTCTTATTACTGGCACACATTAAAAAAAAAGGAACAACTTGTGCTGCCGTGGATGCAGGGAGAAAGGAACCCTCATTCATTGTTGGTGAGAATGCCAACTGATCCAGCCTTTTTGGAAAACAATATGGACATTCTACCAAAAACTAGAAATTGAGCTACCATATGATCCAGTAATACCACTTCTGGGAATATATCCTAGAGATGCAAAAAACACAGTAGAAATGACATCTGCATTTGTATGTTATTGCAGCACTGTTCATAATAGCCAGAATCTGGAAAAAATCCAAGTGCCTGAGAACAGATGACTGGTTAAAGAAAAACTTTGGTAGGAGGTTGGCTCCATGGCTTGGAAACTGGCCTCACATACTGTGGGAAAGGCAGCCCGGATAGAGAAGGGAACACCAAGTAAAATGTGGTTGGAGATCCCGCTCGGGTAAGGAGATGCATGCGGAAAGTAGAATAGAGACTGAAAACGATGGCCACTCAATACCCCTATCGCAAACCACAACACCCAAAAAGAGAGAAAAAACAAAATGGAATACCCTGCCACAGAGGCGGGGTGGGGTGGGGGGGATAGGATTGGAGGGTGGGAGGGATACTGGGTTCATTGGTGGTGGAGAATGGACACTGGAGGAGGGATGGGTTCTCAAACATTGTATGAGGGAAACACAAGCACGAAAATGGGTAAATTTGTAACTGCACCCTCACAGTGACTTACTAATTTAAAAAATAAATTAATTTTTTTAAAAAAGGAAAACTTTGGTAGATCTACACAATGGAATACTATGCAGTTGTTAGAAAAGATGAAGTTATGAAATTTGCATATAAGTGGATGGACACGGAGAGTGTCATGCCAAGTAAAATTAGTCAGAAAGAGAGGGACAGACATAGAATGACTGCACTCATCTGTGGAACATAAAGTCACATAATACGAGACTAATACCTAAGGACAATAGAGATAAGGGCCAGGAAGATTGTTCCACAGTTTGGGAGCTGGCCTCATGTGCTGGGGGAAAAGGCAGTTGGGATGTAGAAAGGACCACTAAGTAAATGATAGTTAGAAGGATCGCCTGGGATGGGAGTAGAAAGTAGATGAAAGTAGGATCACAGTAGACTAAGGACCAAAAATGATGAACTCTTAGTATCTGTATTACAAACCACAATGCCCAAAAGTATAGAGAAAGAAGAAAAGTGCCTGTCACAGAGGCATGAGGAGGGATGTGGGTGGGGGTGGTGGGAGAAACACTGGGAACATTGGTGGTGAAAAATGTGCACTGGTGGAGGAATGGATGCTCGATCATTGTATGACTGAAACTTAATCATGAAAGTTTGTAACTATCTCATGGTGATTCAAAAACAAAGGTTTTAAAGTTTACCTCTTATTAATACTTAAAGTTATTTGGATTGACACAGTAAGAGATATGAATTCCAAAACTTAGTTTTCTGGGCTCTAAGGGCAAGCAAGTTTTCCACCGTAAATCCCAGACTAAGTTTTCAGGATAGCTCTGCTTCTCTTTCCCCAAGGGGACCCTGTCTCTCAAGTCATAACAGCTTGCATAAAGACAATGCATTTATGCTTTCTAGACTGTCCCATTTCAATGCCGGGGTAGCTTGAACACTAGCCTGGGGTCCATACCAGTCCCACGGTAGGACCTCCCTTTTGAAGTGTTAGAAAACTACAGTAACCAAAGCCTGAGTCAAGTAATTATGATGGATGCCCAGGAGTAGATATCTTTCAACTCCCAAATATTGAGAGCATAGTATTAATGGTCTTTCTGTGTTTTTAGCAAAGAACATTGTTCTGTGCTAAAATAGGAAAAGGTTATGGGGGAAATAGAAAAACCAAGTCCAGAATTACCAGAAAGTTTTGGCTTATAAGTAACCAAAGCTGATTTGGAGAATTGTGACAATGAGAGGTAAAGCACAACAAAAAGGTTAAAGATAAACCCAAGGGATTAAGAGTGCTTACAAGAACACTGTACGCTTCTTTAGGAGGAGGAAAAGGGACAATTCACTAATGAAGCCTAAAACACTTAGGGTTAATAGCCAACAGTCAGGTATTTCATTCTCAATCTTTCCAAATTAAGAGTATGAAATAATTTCTTTTGACCTCTACTGACTTTTTGTGGAGTGAGGGTCTTGGAACTTCACTCATCAGTGCTTGGGGCCTACTCCTGGCTCTATGCTCAGGACACTATATACACTGCCAGGAACTGAGCCAAAGTGGGCTTCAGGCAAGATAAGCACTTTATCACTGTGCTATATTTCTCCAGGCTTCCTCATTATTTTTTACTGATACTTCTAAATTATATACCATTGTCACACTGTCGTCCCGCTGTCCATCGATTTGCTCGAACGGGCACCAGTAACATCTCCATTGTGAGACTTGTTACTATTTTTGGCATATCAAATACATCACGGTTCTTGGTGGTGGAATATGTGCACTGGTGAAGGGATGGGTGTTTGAGAATTGTATAACTGAGACTTAAACCTGAAAGCTTTGTAACTTTCCACATGGTGATTCAATAAAAGAATTAAAAAAAATACATCACGGGCAGCTTGCCAGGCTCTGCCATGCAGGCGGGATACTCTTGGTAGCTTGCCAGGCTCTCTGAGAGGGACAGAGGAATTGAACCCGGGTCGGCCGCGTGCAAGGCAAACACCCTACCCACTGTAATGTGTTTGTTGCACCTCAGTAAAAAAGATCAAGTTGTGTCTTTTGCAACAATATGGAGGAAATATGACATAATTATGCCAAGGGAGTAAAAGGAAATTACTATCATCTCACATATGTAGAATATGAATAACCAAACAAACCTGCAAAACACAACAAAAATATAACTCTTCGACTCTGAAAAATACGGTGCTTACCTATCAGAGGGAAATAAAAGGGGCGAAAGGAATGGGTCAAGGGAATTTTCCCCTGATATTTATTTAGGCACCGTGATTTCTATTATTAATAGAAGTGCTTCAGGTATACAATGTTCCAACACCACACCCATCACCCAAGTATCACCATACTTCCAATGTCTCAAAATTCCCTCCCACTGGGGCAGGAGCATTAGTACAGTAGGTAGGTCATTTGCTTTGCTCATGGTTCACCTGGGTTTTATCCCCAGCACCTCTTAAGTGCCAACACCGCCCCCCCACCCCGAGTTCTCTAGGAGTGGCTTCCTAGCACAGAGCCCAGTAAGCTCTACACAATGCCAGGTATGACCAAGAAAAATAAAATTCCTCCTACTACATTCCAACTCCACACCCTTGGCAAACTCAGTTCTGATCCTTGCCAATCAAATTTCAGGGTCTAGTACCATTGGCTATTAGTTATTCTCAAGGGCCACTTGTATAGAGATTCATCGAAAACTTCTCTGAAATTTTGGTGGTGTATGTTGTGATTCTGATCCACATATAGAGATGTGAATCTGTACTCCAAACTCATTCATTATTAAGGGCCAACAGCAATCAACAAAATTTTATTTAAATTAAAAATAATTTATTCAGGCCCAGAGAGATGGTACAGCAGATAGGATGCTTGCCTTACAGCAGACCCAAGTTTAATTCCCAGCACCATATTTGGTCCCCTGAGCCATGCCAGGAATGATGTCTGAGTGCAGAGCCAGGAGTAAGCCCTGAGTTTCGCAATATATAGCCCCAAAACTTAAAAAAAAATTATTCACCTTGTTCACATTTTTTTCATTTTATACAAACATGAAAGTGGAAGTGATGAGAAAGAAGAGAAAATAAATTAACAAATTAGGAAACTAAACAATTATGGAAAAAACTATGAAGTTACAGATACTAGTTCTACTTGTTTTCCTTACAACAATCTGACAAAATAGATATCTCCTATTTTAGTCATTAACAAACTGATTTCTTGGAAACCCAAATTACTTTTTCCAGGCCTTATGGTTAGGAAGTAGTAGTCTATAGGATGACATTACTTTGTCCTCTCCCTGCTTGCCACATGTAGCTTGTCCCGGTTTTCCCGGAGTTTAGGCTTACCCCAGCCTCGCCCATCAAGGTGTTCCCGAATCTCTCCCATCCCTTTGTTTAGCTATAATCACTTCTCCATGCTCTCTTCCCCAAAAACGTTAATCCTCGGCTTTCCCTTAATCTGACTCTGCTAAATTGCAAAGTCAGACCTTCCTAGGATACTGAATTTATATTATATAAGTTAATATTGCCTTTCTCCTCTTCTTGTGCCTTTTGAATAATTTACTTTAAAGCTATGTCTGTTTTGTATAGACACAAGAAGACAATATTATGTTTTTATAACTTGGGAATTAATTGGCCTCGAATATTATTCCCTCCTGGGCATCTGCTTTCTCCACTTAAGCCTCAATTGCCCTCAGTTCCTAGCACCCCAAAGCAGGGTCCCTGACGTGGGACGAGAAGGACCCAGGGCAAGCGGTGAGTTGTGTGCTACCCTGGCATCGAGATGGGCCTGGCCAAAGTGCCTAATGCTTAACTATAAGTTAAGAGCTTGATCATGGACAAATACTGTCATGATCCAATAGTAATTATGAGACTAGGACCCTGCCAGGGATAGGAAAGACTGATCTGGCCTGAGCACTGTAGTCTGAGATTGAGATGACCCCAGGAGGGCAATTCCATAAGCTTTAATGCATCTCTTATTGTGTCCATACAAAATAATTAATATTATGAATTCTTATATGTTTGCTGGCTGAGGAGAAGAGAAACACATTCATGGGACTCCGCCCTTGGGTGGATCCTCCTGCTGAAAGAGAATTAAGTCCTAGGAGAAGCATCCCCTAAGGGAAAGGAACCTTACCCTATTGATGGTGACCACACCTATGTGTGCGCCCCAACCCCCTCATGCTGTGGAGATTTAACGAGTCTGTAAGAGTGGGTTGGGGAGCCAGGTCCAGGGGGTCAGATCCACGAGGGCCAGATCCAGAGATCCAGAGAGAGACCGAGAGCCGGGAGAGAAGCAGGGAGAGAGAATGAAATAAACTGATCAAGCAACCAGTTTGGCCTTCTTCCTTCCATCGCCTGCCCTTGACCGACAGCACACACAGCGGTTCCGGGGTGCTGAACGTGGGCGGTGAGACAGAGCCGCCCGGAGAGCCCGAGAGTGCGCTCGCCCCATGGCGAGCCTTAGTTTTTTACCATAGTCTAAGTTCATAAACCAGTGGAGTCCCTAATTTCCAAACCTAAGCACCCTCAACAGTTTTTCTGATACTGAAGTCCAAAGTAGTTGGAAAAGGGAGGGGAAATGTGGAAACAATTGTAAGAAAAATCTGAAATACTAAAACATTTTGTATCACATTATGTACTTACCTCCATAGTCCCACTAACAATTTGATTTCCAGTTATAAAGTACTCTGGAGAAAATTCACGAGTTCTAAGGTAGAATGCTACAATTGAAGAGAAGATTCTGGTCATGGTTTCATCACTGAAAGTATTAATAGTACAGATGTTGAAATGTCGAGTAAAACGAGGCGTGACTGGATTCCTTCCACCACCTGGAGGGCCCATGGCAGCAATCATCTCTATGTCCACCAATGTGATTTTACTTGTGTCCTTAAGATCATACCTTAAAAGTAAATGAAAATTTCAGAACCCTAGTTAGTGAGCCAATAAGATGGAATAAAATGTAAATTTTCTTTAAAAACTGACTGATATTGGGCTGGAGCGATAGCACAGCGGGTAGGGCGTTTGCCTTGCACGTGGCCGACCCGGGTTCGATCCCCAGCATCCCATATGGTCCCCTGAGCACCGCCAGGAGTAACTCCTGAGTGCAAAGCCAGGAATAACCCCTGTGCATCGCCGGGTGAGACCCAAAAAGAAAAAAAAAAAACTGACTGATATTGTTTTCCTTAAGAGAATAATTTTAAGTGATTCTTGAGGTAGGAAAAATATATAAATATTTAATATGTAAATAAATAGATATATGTGTATGCAGCACGTTTTTCTATTCTAGAATCATTAAATCTGATGCCCAGATTCTAAATATCTAGTATATCCCTTTCTCTGGCCCTTTCCTCTCTTTCCTCCTAGTCTCCTTTTCAATTTGACTCTCTCAGTTTCTTTTTCTGGGGGGTGGGGTGGGGCACAGCTGATAACACTCATGGCTTACTCCTGGCTCTGTGCTCAGGGATCATTCCTGGCAGGGCTTGGGGGCCAGGGATTGAAGCGGGGTTGGCTGCATGTAAGACAAGAGCCTTAATCTTATTTTTTTCTTCAGCCCTCTCCTTTTATTCTTATTACTCCAAATCCAGACACATAAGTGTGAAATAAATCTAGCTTATAGCTGGTTATAGGTAGGGTGACCATAGACCAAATTTTTCTTTCTTATCTCAAAACTTATTTGTAGAGCACATAAGAATGTCTAAATCGGGGCTGGAGAGACAGCACAGCGGGTAGGGCGTTTGCCTTGCACGCGGCCGACCCGGGTTCAAATCCCAGCATCCCATATGGTCCCCTGAGCACAGCCAGGGGTAATTCCTGAGTGCAGAGCCAGGACTAACCCCTGTGCATCGCCAGGTGTGACCCAAAAAGGAAAAAAAAAGAATGTCTAAATCATTTCAGCATATATTAAAGTTGTGCTAATTAGGAAATAATAAAGGTCTGGAGAAGATTTGATCAGAATGAAGTAACAAATGGCTCAATTTAGATGAAACCATGAAGAGAAAAAAAGTGCCTATTTCCCATGTGCATTATTGTTTTATATTGAAGTTCTTGTAAAAGAAGTGAATTGGGAGAAAATCTATAGAGATAGTCCCTAGTTTAAGATTATGACAGAAATTACAATCAGAATCTTATTTGTTTTTTAGCAACAATTGACAACAGATGTCTAGCTAAGTAAAATATGGCAAGATCCACACAACTAAACAGCACTTAAAGTCAATAAAACTGATAGACAAATAATATGAATTAAACTTTAATATAAATATTTAAATAAAATAGTTAGGAAAATTAAGTGACATGAATCTGTTTTTATAAATTAAATATATATTATATTTTTAAAATCTTGGAAGGATAAGGAATACATTATTAATAGCAGTATTTCCTAGAAACAAAACTCCAATGACCTGTAAGAGAAACAAACATTTATTTAAAAAATATGGCTTTATTTCAAAATCAAGGCATAGGGATGGTTAGGAAAGTACATATTAGCAGTCTTTCCCAAAGTGGGTTATACCACCTCCAGCAGGGACACTGAAATGTTCCAGGAGAAGAGCATTTGGGAGAACCATCAGGAGCAAAGGGTAGAAATATAGGGTACTGACTATGGTTACTTAAGTTGGTTGTTAAGTTATTTTATGGATAGTCTTACCTATAAAGCCTCAACTGTGGTGATATTATACTTTTTAAAGTGTAATCATTTTCAATAATCAAAAACAATAGTTGAAAAGGAAAGGATTTCATAAATATGAAATAAATATATTTCCAAGAGTTGATTACTCATTACAGTTATCTAACTTGTACTCAGAGGAAAAGATAGTATTAAAAGATATACAGTGAGCCAAAGAGATTAATCACTGACACCACATATGTCCTCTAATCACTGCCGTGAGTGAAATCCTTGGTATGGAGCCAGGAGCAGGCCTTGAGCACCACGAGGTGTAGTACAGAAAACAGAAACAGAAAGTTAAATATATATATATCTACCCAAAATGTAGGTGTAAGAAAATTTGTACAATCACATTAACCACAACCAATGTACTCAAGATGATGGCAGGAGACTAGGCAGTGCCTGGCATTGAACCTGAAGTTCCCACATTAAAAGGATGCACTTCAGTCCTTTGAGTCATCTCCCACATATTAATATATAGATATATATAATATCACTGTATCACTGTCATCCCGTTGCTCATCGATTTGCTCAAGCGGGCACCAGTAACCCCGCCATTGTAAGTCTTGTTGTTACTGTTTTTGTCATATCGAATATGCCACAGGTAGCTTGAAAGGCTCTGCCGTGTGGACGAGATACTCTTGGTAGCTTGCTGGGCTCTCTGAGAGGGATGGAAGAACCAAAACTGGGAGGGCTGCATGCAAGGCAAATGGCCTCTCACTATGCTATCACTCCAGCCCATGAATATTTATACTTTCTAATATTTCTAGAAAATAGATAAATTCCTACATAAACAATTATTACTTAGATCTTTCTAACTAAGATGAAAGTAAGTAATAGCATTATCTCCTTTTATTCCCCTCTGCACATAAACCTCTGTAAATAAATGGTATTATTTTGTGGGTTCTTGTCTCAAAAAAAAAAGAAAGTAAGTAATAGCTGGGATTATGATTAACTTATTTTTCCCCCTGTTTTTTGATCTTTGGGCTATACTTGGTGGTGCTCAGGGTTTCTTGACTTTTCACTCATGAACCATTCCTGGCAAGGCTTGGGGTACCAACTAGGGAGCTGAGCATCAAACCTAGGTCAACCACATGTAAGGTAAATTCCCTACCCAATTGTACTATCACTCAGGACCCTAGAGATATGCTATCTTTTAACACAGGTAAAAAATATTTAGAACAGATCAAAATAACTTGTTCTATCAAAAAGCCTATTAGTAATAATAAGATATCCAGAAAAGCCCTCATGTATTTGAAAAATCAAATGAGATTTATAAAATTCCACTGATTAAAAAATCATAAAGGAAAATAAAAAATACTTTCATAATAATAAAAACATAATACATTAAGATTTGGGGGATGTAGATAAATGATTAGATAAAATTATAAGCTTTAAAATGCTTATATCCCGGTCAGCTGCATGCAAGGCAAGCACCTTACCTACTGTACTATCTCTCTGGCCCTTTCATTGAAGTTTAGTTGTCATTTTGTTTTCTTCTTATATTTTAGGATCTCACAACATTAAAATAATATATTTTGTGTATTAAATATATTTTATATTAATATATTATATATTTTAAAAATATATCAGTCACTGTCATCCCATTGCTCATCGACTTGCTCAAGCGGGCACCAGTAACATCTCCATTGTTAGACATGTTACTGTTTTTGCTATATCAAAGTGCCCGCTAGAGCAAACTGATGAACAATGGGATGACAGTGATACAGTGATAAAAATATATAACAAAAATTATATAATATAATAAATATATTTTAATATATAATATTATTAATATAATATAAATATATTTAATACATAAAATATATTATTTTAATGTTGTGAGATCCTAAAATATAAGAAGAAGAGAACAAAATGACAACTAAGACTTCGATGAAGGGGCCAGAGAGATAGTACAGTGAGTAAGGTGTTTGCCTTGCATGCAGCTGACCATGTTTGAGCCCTGGCACCCCCATATGGTCCCCCAAGCTCTGTCAGGAGTGACACCTGAGCTCAGAAACAGAATACAGGAAATAACCCTGAACACCACATGGGGGGGCGGGGCTGGGTGGCACGATCCACAAATGAAACAAACAAAAAGACTTCAATGAAATAGTTACCAATTCCCACAATCAAAAAATTGTCGTAGCAATTCAATAGGAGGTTGAGCTCCATATTTTTCTAATGCAGGCATATTCATGTCATCAATAAAAATTATGCACTTCTTTCCCATAGGTGGTCCAAAAACTCCTTTGCGTCTTTTATCCAATCTCGCCATAATGATATTCTAAAATATAAAAATGTATTAAATTTAAAGCCATGCTTAAGATTAGAAAAAATGAAATTAAGCATTCTAATAAGAAAATAATATTAAACATCAATATGTTAAAAGTCCATATGTGCTTATTTATTTATATTTGTTCTATTTAGGGTGACACAAAACTTTATATTCAGCATTATTTTAAAAGAATTTATTAAAATCCGGGGCCGGAGCAATAGCACAGCGGGTAGGGCGTTTGCCTTGCACTCGGCCGACCCGGGTTTGATCCCCGGCATCCCATATGGTCCCCCAAGCACTGCCAGGAGTAATTCCTGAGTGCAAAGCCAGGAGTAACCCCTGAGCATCGCTGGGTGTGACCCAAAAAGCAAAAAAAAAAAAGAATTTATTAAAATCCTTTTATGTACTCAGAATGACTATATTAATAATGTATATATATTTACATCATATACACATACATGCAAACACACAAAATACTTTTCTCATTGACTCTCCCCATCTATCAATGTATCTATTAGCTGCTACTCACTCAATATTTAAATGCACTACCCTAAATTTGTAAGATTTTTAAGCTAAGGGAATTTCAATGACTTAAGCAACAGAAATGAAGTTCATAAGTAAAAAGAGAATGAACAGACATAAATTTTGAAATGGCTGGCAAAAATGGTGTTTAGAAAAAGTCCCATGCAGTATTTTGATCAAGAGACATTGGTGATACAAGGTAGAAAGACCAGTTAGCTGATTTCTGAAATAGATGTAATGGTTTAAAAATTCCACTGATAGAAAGCAGCATCTTTAACTGACAATAAGCAGTTAAGCCTCTAAGAGCCTTCCAGAAGAATCTTTAAAGAACAACATCCTCTCCCTTGCCTTCCCTCCCTGTCTTCCCCTCCTCCCTCCTTTGCCTTTTCTTCCTCCCTGCCTTCCTTCCTTCCTTCCTTCCCTTTTCTTCCTCTCTCTCCATCCTTCCCTCTTTCTCTCCCTCTCTTACCCACTTCCTCCAAGTCACTCCCTGCTTTTGTACTCACTCTCTCCCCCCTAAAAAAGTGTTGTTGCTTCTCAGGCTTTGCAAAATAACCACTAAGTATTCCAGTTTTAATAGAAAAAATGTAATCTTGAAATTTTGCTCTTAAAATTTTTCTTTAAGACTTACTTTGCAGAGCTAGGGATGTAGTTTAAAAAGCTAATGCATATGCTTTGCATGCTAAAGGCATAGGCATGATTCCTCCTACCACGCTAAGCATTAGTGACTCCCCAAGCAACAAGTCAGGAATAGCCCCTGAATACTGCCAGATGTGAAAAAAAAAAACTCAAATGAAAAAAATTATTTTGTAATGTCAAAAATAAAACTTTTGAAGTTATTAACTCATAGAAGATGGATATAACTTTTTATTTACATATAATTTTAAACATTGATCCCATAAGGCAAAAATAACAATTATAGAGCCATATTTGTAGCTTTAAACTAACCTGAATCTGGTTAGCACTGGTCCTTGCAGAGAAATTAACATAAAAAGGAAGGTACTTTTCCTTTTCCAAGTGATTCATTAGCTTATCCTTCACATATACTGATTTTCCTGTTCCCGTTGGACCCACAAAAAGCAATGGCCTTTATAAAAACAATGAGCATATTATTTATAATGGGTAAAGTCACAATACAGTCCTACCAAAGGAGGCAAGTACTAGTTAAAACTTAAATAATGATCAAATCATATACATATAAAACCTTACAGTTAATCTATCATTGTTATTTTGTAAAATAATGGTAATAACAGTTATTAGCACACATGTTTTTGACTTTCTATTTGGGGGAATTTAGTGATTTAAAAAAAAATGTTTGGAAGGACATAACATAACTCTAAGCAAAAGCACTCATGAAGCAAGTGAACCATGTTAAATTTTGATGAATGTTAAAGAATTTTAGACTGTTTCACAGTTATTCCAGTAGCATAAAGTTTTATGTGAAACTAAATGGCAGTGAATTATAAAGTTAACAGTATGTATACCTATTAGTAGCATTTTAGAACTACGTCTTTGGAATACTAGTTGAAAATAGTTGTCTAAATGCAAAGGGAATTTTCCACTTGATAGGGACTCAAGAAGGAAACTCTTTCGTGAATGATCATAACTTATTTTAAATGGCTAAAAAAAGTATAAGTATACTTAAAGGCAAATGTTTGTAGAACTCTGGGTAATCTGGTGTGAGAAATACTGAATTAAAAATTATGGAGGCAGAGGAAGGTGGGCAGTATAGGCAGGGTACATTGAGACTATGATGAAGAGAAGTGAACACTTGCAGAAGAATGGTGCTAAAACATTGTATGTATGAAACCCTATCATTAACAGTGTTCTAAATCATGTTGCCAATAAATAAATGGAAATAAATATTAAGAGAGAATAGAACTTATAAAGGTTAAACAATGATGAAACTGTCACTGTCATCCTATTGCTCATCAATTTGCTCAAGCAGGCACCAGTAAGATCTCCATTGTGAGATTTGTTGTCACTGTGTTTGGCATATCAGATATGCCACAGGTAGCTTGTCAGGCTCTGCCATGTGGGCTAGATACTGTCGGTAGCTTTCCAGGCTCTCCGAGAAAGGCGGAGGAATCGAACCCAGGTCAGCTGCATGCAAGGCAAATGCCCTACCACTGTGCTATCGCTCCAGCCCAATGATGAAACAATGAACTATAAAGCTGACGGGGGCGGGATGGGGGGAACGGGTTGTGGGTTGGGGTAGGGAAGGAGTATGGAAATACTACTGGAGGCAATTTGACACTAGTGGTGGCATTGGTATTGAAATATTAAGTGTCTAAAACTCAACTATGTTTTAGTTGAGTTTTAAAACTCAATGACCTTATAAATCATAGTTCCTTAAGAAAAACACATAAAAATTTTTTAAAAAAGAAAAACACATAAAGTGAGCTGCAGTACTTACTAATAACTAAGTGACTCATATTAGCCTAGCACTAATTTTTAAATTACCACTGAAACATAAACATAACATTAAAATTCCTTAGACCTACAGTGATCCCTGAGAATTTACTGTATCCATCCCAAAGTATATCCCATCTGCCTCATGGAAAAATATTTATTAAAATAGTTTAGTAAATACTATTCTTCACTTGACCAACTAAATTAACGGACCAACTAAAATAATAAAGATTATTCAAAAAAATCTGTAAACTTCTATGACTTTAAAAAAAAAGTTGGGGCCAGAGTGATAGTATAGGTAGGGCGTCTGCTTTGCACGTGGCAGACTCGGGTTCGATCCCTGGCATCCCATATGGTCCCCCAAGCACTGCCAGGAGTAATTCCTAAGTGCAAAGCCAGGAGTAACCCCTGAGCATAGCTGGGTGTGAACCAAAAAGCAAAAAAAAAAAGTTAACATGTTTACTTTAAAATTATTAATTCAAATGTAATCATTATGTCGATATTTATCTTTCTTACCAATAGAAATAATATACACTATACTGAATATTACAATTTTACATATATCTCAAAATTATCATTCATGGCCATTTCTTCTTCAAAATTTTGGTAGCCATCAGATTCAATGCTAGACACTATTTTTTTTTTTTTGCTTTTCGGGTCACACCTGGCAATGCACAGGGGTCACTCCTGGCTCATGCACTCAGGAATTACCCCTGGCTGTGCTCAGGGGACCATATGGGATGCTGGGATTCGAACCTGGGTTGGCCGCGTGCAAGGCAAACGCCCTACCCGCTGTGCTATCGCTCCAGCCCCGCTAGACACTATTTTTAAAGTTTTAATAAAGTACATGTACTATTAACTAAAATTTGTTCAAAATTTAAAAAATAATTTTAGTATGTGATTTCTTTTATCATTCAATATTTGTTTAGGTTTGGGTATTTGGGTTTGAGGGTCACACCTGATTGTACTCAGGGTTTACTTCTGGCTTTATGCTTAGGGAATCACTCCTGGCAGTGCTCAGGTGAGCATATGTGGTGCCAGGAACCAAACTGGTGTCGGCCACATGCAAGGCAAGCACCTTACCTATATATACTATCTCTTTGGCTCTTGTCATTCATACTTATACTTATTCATTTACTATTATGACAAATGGTTAAAGGCACAAAAATACATTGGTATTGGGAGAATTCAGAATTTATATCTATCTTCCTAGTAGAAGGAAGTTTTTACTATTAGCTTCTACCTGCAAAAATGCAACTATAGATCTAAGCTAGGGATAAACTACAGGCCCTTACAGAGGTCAGAGAGACAGTACAAAAGGTAGGGTGCTTGCCTTGCATGAAGCCAACCTGGGTTCAAACCCTGGCATCTCATATGGTCCCTTGAACCTGCCAAGAGTGATTTCCTGAGCACAGACCAGGACTCAGTCCTGAGTACTGCTGGGTGTGGCCCCAAAACAAGAAATACAAGAAAAAAATATAGGCCCTTATAATCTATTTTTCTTGTTTTTATTAAGCTGAATAAAACTTTTTCTATTAAATGAAATAATATTGGCTCAGAAACAAGTTGTAAGCAAAGAGGACAATCATGCACATTATGTAAGCTTTTCAAGTTGAAACAATGCTAATGACAAATTATCCTAATGTTTTAAAATAAAATAACTACAATAATCGGCAGAGCCTGGCAAGCTACCCATGTGTACTGGATATGCCAAAAACAGTAACAGTAAGTCTCTCAATGAGAGACGTTACTGGTGCCCGCTCGAACAAATTGATGTGCAATGGGATGACAGTGACAACTACAATAATATTTAATAAATATTGTGTGGGGCAGGAGATATAGCCCAATGGGTTAAATATATGCTTTGCATTCAGGAGGCTTGGCTATGTCCCCCAGAAATCATAACTCCCCAAAGCACTACCAGGAGCAAACCCTGAGAACAGAATCAGTATGGCTAGGCTCATCAGTCTTGTGTATTATATTTTTGTTATGTTCATCTGGTATAATGCTGATTTTTATGTCAGTTTTAAATAATGAAGAATTAGCATAGGACATATTGGTAAAATATATTAGGAGAACATGGATCATGGTTACTCTGATGTGGACTCTGAGTAGAATGTATACCTTTATTATTGTTTTTAGGCACCATGATTTATAATTGCAAAACTTTTTAACATTGCAGTAACATTGCAACTGACTTTTAGTCTGCCATTAAAAATTAAAGAAATAAATGGTGGCATATGAAGCAACAAAATGTGACAACAAAGGCTTTGTAGTGTACAATAAGAAATTTGCATTCTACGTTTGCTAATAGTAATAAATGTCACTTTAGACATGTCGATGAGTTGCTCGAGTTCTCAGTAATCTGAAAATGATGACCTCAAAGTTTAGTTAAAAATCCAAAGATCCTCTTAGATTGCACTATTACATTTAAAATGCATAAAATTTGTGGACCAGAGAGAGAGAGAAAGAAAGAGGGCACAAGAGGTAAAGGGTAAGGCGCTTGCCTTGCATGTGGCCAACCCTGATTTGGATTCCTGACACCACACGTGGTCCCCAAAGAACTGCCTGTGATCACTCTTGAGCACAGAGCCATGAATAGCCCCTAAGCACTGCTGAGTGTGGT
Organism: Sorex araneus; assembly: GCF_027595985.1. NCBI lineage: Eukaryota > Metazoa > Chordata > Mammalia > Eulipotyphla > Soricidae > Sorex > Sorex araneus. The sequence continues at coordinate 53,467,524 of NC_073305.1, forward strand.
CTAAAACCAAAAATAGATAGATAAATAGACAGACAGACGAACACTTTGCTTATTTGGTTATTTGTGAGACAGGGACTTGGGTCAAACCCAACTATACTTAGGGCTTCCTATAGGCTCTGTACTCAGGGATCATTCCTAACAGTGCTCACAGGACCATATGTGGTCTTGGGGCTCAAACCAGGACCCAATGCATGCAATGTAAGCAGCTTAGCACCTGTACTATCTTTCCAGCCCACAATGCTTGTTTAGAACATAGTTTCTTACTTGTCATAGGTTATACTTAAATCCATTAGAAATGTATATCTAATTGTGTCCATCGTAGGAACTATTATATCTTGAACCTTGACACGTTTGTCTCCTAGATTAGTACTTTTAATTAATTCATTCCAGTGGACCCAGCGACCTCGGTTTTTCAACTACAAGAAAACAAAAGTCATAAAATGTTACAACAATGTACTTGCTCTCCCAAAGACTTTTAAACACGCTGTTGCCATATTTGCTTTTCAGGCTTGAACTGTTTCCCTCAAAATGATGAAATATTTAAAAATAAAACAAAATTATGAGACACTAATTATCTAAAATAACATGATATTTAAAGTCATATGGGAGATTAATAACATTTATGAATCTATATCAATTTAATATATATTTTCTTTACTGTTCCTTTTCAGTAATAAACTAAAGAAGTTCATAAAACTTACTATCACAAATTCAACATATTTAGAATTTTGGATATTTTGCTCTATATCTTAATGCTCCAATTTTCAAAATTTTCTTTAGGATATATTTTTGCATATTCTAGCATATCAAGCTCTGTATTTATTTAAGAGTCATTCTGAGGAAACCCTAATTTTAGTTGATTGAAACTGGAGAAGTAGTACCACAGGTAAGTCATTTGACAGGTGTGCTGCCAACCTGAGTTTGGCAGACACATATGGCCTGTTGAGCAACATCAAGAGTGATACCTGAGCACAGAGCCAGAAGTAGCCCTGAGTACGCTGGGTATAGCTCCCAAAAAAACAAAAAATAAATTAATTTTTTTCTTTTTGGGTCACACGTAGTGATGCACAGGGGTCACTCCTGACTCTGCACTCAGGAATTATCCCTAGTGGTGCTCAGGGTACCGTATGGGATGCTGGGAATCGAACCTGGGTTGGCCGCATGCAAGGCAAACGCCCTACCCGCTGTGCTATCTTTCCAGTCCCCCCAAAATAATCTAAATTTGTTGAACTTTGGTTTCATATTTTCCTATATGAAAAGGAAACAACCTAAGGCCAGAGTACACCAGATAGGAAGAAGTTTGCAAGCAGCCAACTTGGGTTCAAGCCCTGGCATCTCCCATATGCCAGGTAGTGCCCCAAGCATACCAGGAGTGATTCCTGAATGCAGAAGCAGGAGTAACCCCTGAGCACACAGGGTATGGCCCCAAAACAAAAACAAAAACAAAAAAAGAGGGGAAAGAAAACAATCTAACAAATGGGAAACAATCTAAAAAAGAGTGAACTTACTATACTTGTGTCTCTAAAATTAATATCTTTGACATTTTGAACCAGGCCATAACACAGCAGAAAGGCTGAACCAATTGGTATTCAGGAAAATCTTCTACAACTGGCTAAACAGCTGCTGCTATTCTCATACTTCTGAGCGCTCCTTAACCTTCCTCTCTAGGTTGGCCTATTCTTTCCTAAAGATCCTGAGGCTTTCTGCCATCAAATTACAAAAGGGCTAACACTGGCAAATTAGGATGTCTCTTAGACACAGTTTTAGTGCCAAAACTGGCAACTAAGAATCTTACCTGTTGTACTATTTCTATGGTCTCTTTTTATTAAAAAATTCATAAAAGGATTTCTTAAACAACAGATATTTTGGGGGTCCAAACAATAATACAGCAGATTCAATACCTGGTACAACATATGGTCCCCTGAGCACTACCAGAAGATCGCTGAGTGCAGAAACAGAGTAAGCCCTGAGCACTGCTGGGTGTGGCCAAAAAACAAAATTGAAAGAAGAAAATATATTTAATTTAAACGTAAAACTATAAACTTTTTATAAACTATTTTTGAGGGAAATAGACCAGGCAGTGCTCAGGAATCAGTGCTCCAGGTATGGCATTAAAGTCTACTCCTGGCAGCAGTTGAGAGACCATATGCAATGCCAGAGATCAAACATGGACCTTTTTTTTTTTTTTTTTTTTTGCTTTTCAGGTCATACCTAACGATGCACAGGGGTTACTCCTGGCTCTACACTCAGGAATTACTCCTGGCGGTACTGGGCGACCATATGGGATGCTAGGAATCGAACCCGGGTCAGCCGAATGCAAAGCAAATGTCCTACCTGCTGTGCTATCACTCCAGTCCCAAACATGGACTTCTTTTATGCAATGCCACTTGATCTATTCTCACTACCCTACTTCCTCTAACGTATTCTAAAAGCAAATCTATTTGCATTTCCCTGATGATTAGTGATATTGTATCTTACAGTAATTCCATAAATTTTAAAATACAAAAAAATCTTAAATTTATTTTGCTTTTTTATTTAAGATTTTTTGTTTTATTTATTTCATTTTTATTTATTTTATTTTATTTACATAAAGAAAATAAAAATAAATAAAACAAAAATCTTAAATAAAAAAGCAAAAAAACAATAAAATTCTAAAAAATTTTAAAATATATTAAATAAATCAAATAAAAGCTAATTTATTGTAGAGAGAGAAATAAAGAAATTGTGTGCAATAGAGGAAGGGGATAGGGTGGAATAGGGATGATGGGAGGGATATTGGGGACAAAGGTGGTGGAAAATGTACACTGGTGGAGGGATAGGTGTTCAATCATTGTATGACTGAAACTCAATCATGAAAGCTTTGCAACTATATCTAACAGCGATTCCGTTTTTAAAAAGCTAATTTATCTATCACTTCACTGTCATAAATAAATTTGTCTATACTGTTCACAAGTTAGAGAAGAAAAAATAAAAAGGAGGGATTAAATTGATAATCACAGCAATCAAAAATATCCAGGAGTAACCAATGAGCACTACCATGTGTGCACCCCCCAGAAAAAAAATGCTGTGTTCTATAACTTACAATAGCAAGCATTAAATTTTGAATTAAATTCATTTTTGTTATGTTACTAGAGATTGAATCCAGGAACTCATACATACAAAGAAAGTGCCCTCCTACTGAGGCTTCATCCTTGTTCATAACAAGAATTTTATAGCATACCTCATACATGAAGTCATAGACCAGGCCTTTTTCCTCAAAAGGGCATTCCCATTTACCCACAGAGGCAGGCAATGGATAGTTTTCCAGTTTTCCTTGTATGGCTGTTCGTATGAACGAATCAAAAATAACACGCCCGTCAGTGTCACAACTTCCTCCAATGGACCAAATTACAGCAAATATAAAGGAAGCCTGTTTGTTAAAAAAATAATACTAATAATTACCCAAAATAATTTTTACTAGTTAATTAAAATTTAACATAAGTATGTCTGGTTAATTTTGAAATTATATAGAATATAAAATGGAGGACAGTGAAATCACATATTTCTCTACCCAAATAGATCTAAATCAAAAATCAAAATAGCAGAAGACTTTTCAAAAATAACATACACACAATAAATCCACTGAAGCATTGTTTGTGATAGCAAAAGATTAGAAGAGACCCAAATAACTGTAGGGGTCAGCCTAATTGTATTACATTACATACACAGCAATACATGCAGCTATTTAAAAAATTCTACTAATATGCAATGATCTTTAATATATTGGGAGAAAGATTCAAATTAGTAGGCCATATATTTATGGAAATATTGGTCAGAAATATTTCAGTGCTAATGACATTTGCCATAACCATGCCACCGAACTCCAAACCAGGCTCTTTCACTTGGGGTGATCCGGAGTGGGGAGGACGAGACCCCTTCCCACCCCAAGGAACCTAGCTCCAGCAGCTGAAAACCTCCAGAACTCAACCGCCACCATGTTCATGGCCGCTCTCCACATGCTCGGGTTGAGCCTCACCCACGCATGAATGTATTCCTAGACAGCGCAACACTTCATACCCTATACCCTACCCATACTCCAAGAGTACCTCACCACATTTGATGGGATTCAAAGTAGAGGTAAGCAATCTTAGAGGAATTTTTTTACATACACACACACACACACACACATATATATACATACATATATATATATATCACTGTATCACTGTCATCCCAATGCTTATTGATTTGCTCAAGTGGGCATCAGTCACTGTCACTGTCACTGTCATCCCATTGCTCATCGATTTGTTCGAGCGGGCACCAGTAACGTCTCTCATTGAGAGGCTTATTGTTACTGTTTTTGGCATATCCAATATGCACGGGTAGCTTGCCAGGCTCTGCCACGCGGGCTCGATACTCTCGGTAGCTTGCCAGGCTCTCTGAGAGGGGCAGAGTAATCGAACCCGGGTCAGCCGCGTGCAAGGCAAATGCCCTACCTGCTGTGCTGTCACTTCAGCCTAATTCAAAAATAATTCGTGAATGAATTATTTTTGAAAAGTGTGCATATATATGCACACTTTAATAACATGTTAGTGAGTTAGTGATCTCTTATAGAAGGGTTTAATGGCTCCTGGGTGAAATACAACAATCTTCACATTCTTTCCTCTAAAAAAACTTTTTTTGTAGCATTTTCAGTGTTTTTTCATAATAAACAAAACAAAATATATATATATATATATTTTTTTTTGCTTTGGGGCAGGGATTGAGGTTCGGCATGAAAACATCTGAAATATGGTGGTGGAAAGCTGTAATGGTGGTGTGATTGGTGTTTGAATATTAAATGTAAACAAATATTGTGAACTATTTTATAAAATAAAAAAAGAAATATTTCAGTGCTTTATCTATACTCTCAACTGTGTTTTATTTATTTATATTTCTGCAGGGAGAAGGTGCATCAAGCAGTGATTAAGGACTATTTCTAGCTCAGTGCCCGGATCACCCCTGGCAGCCCTAGGGTTGAAGGGATCCTGCATACAACTGCATACTACAGCCTCGTGAACTATCTCCTCAGTGATCACTCAGTGGACTATCGTTTATTTGTTTGAATACGCATGCAATAATTTTTATTGTATTTTTTTTACTTTTCCTGTTTCTTTTTAAATTATTCTTGTAATTTAGGTATCATGTTTACAATGGTACTTTTAGTTTTGCTACTTCTAGTCTCCCTCCCTCCCATCCCTTCAGTGCTGTGCTCCCTGCATGATTGTTTTCCGGCCTTTGTATCTGAGTCTGTTTGTCATGGGAGCTCAGGAGTGTTTCTTGTTAGCAGCAGAAAGTTGTGTTTTGTTTTCTGATCTATCCGATCACAATGTCTTTTGATAGGAGAGTTCAGCTCATCAGCATTTAGAGAAATTACTGACTGAATGAATATGTTGAAAATGAATTTTCTATGAAGATTTTAGTTGGTTTTGCCATTTGACCTTTGCTTTAGATGCAACAAATGCCCTCAGTTATAGATTTTTCTAAGAATGTTATCACTTCTTCAAATCTAAGTGATAATTTTTAGTGTACAGATTCTTGTTTTTTGTTTTTGTGTTTTGCTTTTTGGGGGGTCACACCCAGCAATGCTCAGGGGTTACTCCTGGCTTTGCACTCAGGAATTACTCCTGGCGGTGCTTGGGGGACCATATGGGATGCCGGGGATCGAACCCGGGTCGGCCGCGTGCAAGGCAAATGCCCTACCCGCTGTGCTATCGCTCCAGCCCCTAGTGTACAGATTCTTGGTTAGAGGTTCTCTTCATTCATTACTTTGAATATATCATTCCATTCTCTCTTTTTTTTTAATTTTATTGAATCACCATGTGGAGGGTTACATAGTTCTCAGGATTATGTCAGTTATACAATACTCAAACACCCTTCCCTTCACCAATGCCCATATTCCATCACCAACCACCCCATTATACCTCCCGCCCCCTCCCACCCCCCAATCCCCGCCCTTGCAAGTGATAAGTTTCACTTCGTTTATGCTTTATCTTGGTTACAGTCCATGTTTCAACACATAACTCACTATTGTTGCTAGGGTTTCCCCCCAAAAAAGAGAAGACAGTCCTACTGTCAAGGAAGCATTTGATGGCTCTCCATTGCTGAGAATGTAAAGATATTAAGTCCTGCTGTTTGTTACATAACTTTTCTATTTTTTTCCCCCCTCGTCCCGCGCCACCGAGATCACGCCTGTTTAGTAATCACCACGCTGCCTGACAAAGGGAAAACAAACCAAAAAAGATGGTTATTAAAAGGCACATGAAAAAGTGCTCTACATCACTAATCGTCAGAGATGCAGATCAAAACAACCATGAGATACCACCTCACACCACAGAGACTAGCACACATCCAAAAGAACAAAAGCAACCGCTGTTGGAGAGGATGTGGGGAGAAAGGGACCCTTCTACACTGCTGGTGGGAATGCCGGCTAGTTCAGCCCTTTTGGAAAACAGTATGGACGATTCTCAAAAAACTAGAGGTTGAGCTCCCATTTGACCCAGCAATACCACTGCTGGGAATATATCCCAGAAAAGCCAAAAAGTATAGCCGAAGTGACATATGCACTTATATGTTCACCGCAGCACTGTTTACAATAGCCAGAATCTGGAAAAAACCAGAGTGCCCTAGAACAGATGACTGGTTGAAGAAACTCTGTTACATCTATACAATGGAATACTATGCAGCTGTCAGAAAAAATGAGGTCATGACATTTGCATATAAGTGCATCAACATGGAAAGTATCATGCTAAGTGAAATGAGTCAGAAAGAGAGAGACAGACATAGAAAGATTGCACTCATCTGTGGAATATAGAATAATAGACTATAAGACTAACGTCCAAGAATAGTAGAAATAAGTACCAGGAGATTGTCTCCATGGCTTGGAGGCTGGTCTCTCATTCTGGGTAACTCAGGGAAGGGACCACCAAGTAAAATGTGGTTGGAGGTCATATGGGGGAAGGGTGATGCGGGCCAAATACAGACTAGAGACTGAACACAATGGCCACTCAACACCTTTATTGCAAACCACAACACCTAATCAGAAAGAGAGAACAAAAGGGAATTCCCTGCCATAATGGCAGGGTGGGGTGGGGGGAGACGGGACTGGGGAGTGGGGGAGGGATGTTGGGTTTACTGGTGGTGGAGAATGGGCACTGGTGAAGGGATGGGCTATCGAACTTTGTATGGGGGAAACATGAGCACAAAGATGTATGGATCTGTAACTGTACCCTAACGATGACTCTCTAATTAAAAATAAACTAATAAAAAAAAAAAGATGGTTATTTCCCATCATCAGCCGCTGTGGGGCTCTGGCTTAGTTGATAGTCTGGTAGAATGTCTGCAAGCAGTTTCTGGAACTAAAAGTAATACGCTGGTATCCGTCCCGGCTCGAGATTACACCAGCGTCCCGCTGTTCCAAGTACATAATAATTTATTCCCTTGTATCCCATTCCCATGCCACCAGGTCCGTGTCAGCTTAATGGACATTATACTATGGTTAACGCCACGCCACATTTCTTCCCGAGAAAGGATATTTCTTCTCAGCCAGCGTGGGGATATGGCTTAGTTCAGTCTATAGAGATGGCTACCACTTTGGTAGCCTTCAATATTTCAGCACAAGATTTACTATTCTTGTTAGGATTTCCCACCAAAGTCCGACCCGTTAAAAAGGAACCATTTCATATTGGTGATGATTAAATGACAATAGGTTGCGCAGCCATGGCAGCGGCCTCGCGGCTTTGAATTTCTGTATAAAGTCCAGGGAAAGTACAGCCAGAAATTACACATTGCTACAAACTTTAACCCTATTATGGTCCCCCCAAAGTCCAACCCATTACAAAGGAACCATTTCATATTGCTGATGATTAGATGACATTAGGCTGCCGAGGCCGCGCGGTTTTGGGTTTCTATATAAAGTCCAGGGAAAATTCTGCCTAAAATTCTATCACTACAATCTTTTACCCTTCAACAAAAAACTCAGTACTATTGTTTGGAGTTTCCCCCCACGGTAAGCCCTGCCAAAAAGGAACATTTACACGTTGCTGACAATCAAGAGATATTAGGTTTTGGATTTCTATATGAAGTCCAGGGAAAATTCTTTTGGTAATTGCATCACTCGCTGGCAGCGCCTGGGCCAGAAGCTCCGAGCACACAGTTTGGAGGCATTTTGGGGGCGCTGCTCGTGTCCAAAATGGTTCAGTTGCCTCCAGGGTCGATCTTGCTCGGGGCCGGAAAGGAGCATCCCCACATGGCTCTGCGCTTAAATGTCGGCCGGCAAGGGGCAGATCCGGAAGTCCCGCCCCATCGGCTTTCCCGGGCTTCCTGCATAGTCTAAAAACCGGCTATTGCCTTGCTGCGTTCAAAAAGAAAGAGTTGAGAGAGAAAAGACCATACCCCGCTGGCAGCGCCTGGGCCAGAAGCTCCGCGCACACAGTTTGGAGGCATTTTGGGGGTGCCGCTCGTGTCCAAAGTGGTTCAGTTGCCTCCGGGGTCGATCTCGCGCGGGGCCGGAAAAAAAGCTCCATTCTCTTCTTATACTATCAGTTGAAAATCTGATCTAAGTCCTCATTAGCTCCTTTGTCTGAGTCCTTATTTTTTGTCATTTTGATTACAGTGTATCTTGATGTTTACTATTTGGGTTTATTTTGGCTTAACATCTTTTGGATCTTCTTGATCAGTACCCATGTCTCCCTCTTCAGAGTCAGGGAGTTTCTCAATTATTCATCTTTCAGTCATTTCCCCTTTTCTTTCTTCTTCTGAGGCTGTTCCTCCAGATCTCTTAAATTCTATTTATATTTTTCTCAATCACTTCAGTTACCTCTTCTTCCCTGATGGTGTCCTGTACTGTGTCTTCTAGGCAACTGACTAGATTTTTGGCTTTTTCCGTTCTGCTGCTGAGTTCTGTTACTGTATTCATTTTTTTTTTTTTTTGCTTTTTGGGTCACACCCGGCGATGCACAGGGGTTACTCCTGGCTCTGTACTCAGGAATTAACCCCTGGCGGTGCTCAGGGGACCATATGGGGTGCTGGGAATCGAACCTGGGTTGGCCACATGCAAGGCAAACGCCCTACCTGCTGTGCTATTGCTCCAGCCCGTTACTGTATTCTTTAGTACCCTCATTTCTGCTTGAATGAGTTCTTCCATTTTTTTCCATCAAACTCTCTTCAAACATATAATCAGCTTCAGATCACTTAACAATGAGAAGACTGTTATAAACCTGTGTATACATATGCTCTTCTCCGTAGTTCTGAGCAACCTGTGAACCACCAGCTGTATCTGTCCTTGAATGTGCTCCCAGATCCCTTCTCAGTTCCAGGTGACCTGTTAACCCCCCAGCTTTCCGTTTGCCACAAGACACCTGCACTCAAATGCCTGTTTTCCTGTTTTTTTCCTCTCAGTGTAGCCTGGTGGGCTAAAATGTGATCTGCTTCTCTCCAGTGAACCTGTGTTTTGTGGAAACCTCAAAGCACCTGGTTCAAACTACAGTATGACCCACAACTCCACCCTCAGAAATAGATGAGAGGGATGCAATTGTTGATTCTATACCAGCTTTTCTGCCCTCCAGCTATCATGGCATGCATGTAAGAGATATATTTCATTCTATGATTTAAAGTAATTAATTATAAAACTAACCATAGTCCAAATACGAATGTGCTTGCTTTGAGGCTCATTTTGTACAACGGTACAAAGTATTACTTCAAGGAGGCGTGTGAGAGATACGACCACATTGCTATCACTTGTAGGAATTAACTCCTAAAAAGTAAACCAATAAGAATTTTTAATCTTAGTTGGAAATGAAAAATATAAATATTTACTTTAAAAAACTGACAATACATTTTCATAAGATCTTTATAACACTAAAACTTATTTAATTTAAAGGATAGTCCTGATAAAAATATCTTAAATATTTTACATATTTAATATGTAGTTATATTATATAACATATATAATTATATGACAGATAATTATATATACAATTATACATAACAAATTCTTAGAAACTAGAGTAGTTAGTATACAATAATAAAGTTCTAGGGATGAAAGAGCTTCAAATCATTTGTTAATACATTCATTTAGTCAGTGAAAATTTATGAGACATTATACTATATACCAACTGTAAGATATAGAAATAAAATGAAAATCTCTAAAATTCAAGTGTTATTAAAATTTAATGGGAAGGATACGACATAGTAATAACATGATAGAGGAAGTCACAAAGTGGTTCACAGGTAACAAGAGTAACTGGGATAAATGATTTGTCTAGACACAGGGAGAACAAATTTTGATAATTCAAAAAGTCTTCCCAGAAAAAGCTGAGATGGAGTTGGAATGAAAATGTTAGCTTAGCTAGATGAATATTGTCACTGTCATTGTCATCCCGTTGTTCATTGATTGCTCCAGCGGGCACCAGTAACGTCTCCATTGTGAGACTTGTTACTATTTTTGGCATATTGAATATGCTAGATGAATATGGGAATAATAATAATTGAAAGCAGGGGTAAACTACCCAGACATAGAAATGAAGATATGAGCAGACACATTTAGTAAGTGGATTCTATACTTTGCAAAATTAGTGGGAATAAGGTATAGCAAGAAATGAGGACTGAGAAGCAGACAGGGTTTTCCCTGAAATGCTTTATAGATTGTTAAGCATTTTTTTGCTAAGAGTAAGAAGATTCTAATGGAGAATTGGTGAAAAGGGACTGAAGGGTCGGGAAGGGTTTCTACTGCTGAGCTACAGTATCCTTGGCTTTCCAATAGAAGATTTTAAATTGGGGATTAAGTGTTTGTTTTCAAATTACAGTCGGGTAGCAGGGTATAGGCTGCACCAGAGAAACTGTATTGATTCAGATAAGAAATTATAAATGTCAGAACTGAGATTACAAAGACAGAAACTAGGGAGTGGACCAAAAAAAGGAAGTAGAAGAGAAAATATCAAAGTTATCAAAAAGGAAAAAAATTAAAGATCTTTTGGGAAATATAAAAATAAATTATAAAAAAATGCATATCAGACAATAGCCTACTGTTCATTATTTGCAATATCTAAGGTTGACAGATTAAATTTTAGGAAAGATTAAAATGACCTTTTCTGTGTATAATTTTCTCTATGAAAATATTATACATAACTCCTTAAAGTGAAAATTATCTGCTACACAGGCAGGGAAAGAGTGGGAGGGAGGTGTTTCTTAGTGGTGGAACATGTACACTGGTGAAGGAATGAGTGTTTGATCATAATATGACTGAGACTTGATCCTGAAAGCCCTGTAACTGTTCTCAAGGTGATTCAATAAAAATAAAGAGAGAGAAAAAAAGAAAATATTATACAGAACTCTTGAGCACTGATACAGAAGTAGCCCCTGAGCACCATGAAAACTTCCTCCAACATGAAAAGAAGCTAAATAGGTATTTTCCCCAAAAAATAGATATACAAATGGCTAAGAAGTCACTGTCACTGTCACTGTCATCCCGTTGCTCATCGATTTGCTCAAGAGGGCACTAGCATTATCTCCATTGTCAGACTTGTTGTTACTGGTTTTGTCATATCGAATAAACCACGGGTAGCTTGCCAGGCTCTGCCTTGCGGGCTAGATACTCTCAGTAGCTTGCCAGGCTCTCCGAGAGGGGTGGAGGAATCAAACCCGGGTCGGCTGTGTGCAAGGCAAGCTCCCTACCCGCTATGCTATCGCTCCAGCCCGGCTAAGAAATATATGAAAAAAACTGATCATCAGGGAAATATAAACAGCCCACAATGAGACTGTTCCCTTACAGTCTTTTAGGATGGCCATTATCAAAAAGATTTTTTAAAAAACATTGATAAGGATGCTGGGCAAATAAAATACTTGTACAATAAAAATGAGAATAAATATTGGTAAAGACATTATATAAAACAGTATAAAAGATTCTCAAAATAACTAAAACTAGAACTACACATGTTCCAGCAATCCTTCCCTGGGAAAAAATAAACACCTCAAAGAAATATCTGTGCTTTTATGTTTATTACAGTATTATTCACAATAGCTAAAATATGAAAACTGAAGGTTTTGATTAGTAGATGCATGGCTAAAGAAATTTGGTGTATATTTAAACAAGGAAATCTTATTCTGCCTTTTCAGAATAGGTTCAAGTTATAGATTAGATCTCTAGAATTATTCATTCTAGATCTGGAAACATGTGCAGGCACACGTGTGAAGGAAGTGAAATCATGGAATGGGAGCATCTCATGAAGTAATGAGATTTAAAAAAAAAAGACAAAGTCAACCCCTCAACATGTGAGCCAAAAATTAAAAAAGAATAAAATGAATAGAAGTGTACAAATGAAGAATTACTGTTTGGATGTGAATTACAATGGGAGAATAAAGAGGGAACAAAAAAATACTACAACTCTAAAAGAAGGAGAGAGAATACTCATTAGTAAATGAAACAAAAACCTAGAATACTAGTATACAGATATTTAAAAAACAGAAAAATATAATAATTGGTTTTGAAACTGACATAATACTAATGTTAATTGCTTTTCCTGAACATTAATTTTTCTGAACCTATCCTAAGTCAGTGTATTTATATGTAATACACCAATATATGAATACTAAAATGCATATTACATTTTAGAAACCTAAAATAGTTTGTCATACTACATACAGCATAAGTGGAGTTTATGCTGTGTTGAACCTGTCAAGCTACCCGTGCCCAAAACAGTAACAACAACGGTCCTCATTCCTCTGATCCTTGAAGAGCCCCCAGTATGCCATTGGGCTAAACTAGCATGCGACAGGGATAAATGGAGATGTGACTGGCGCCTGCTTGAACAAATCCATGAACAACGGAATGACAGTGATACAGAACGTAACTTTGTTTTGTCTCACATCTCCCCATTTTCTGCACTCCTATCCCTTCAAAGTTCTGTTTTACTTAATTCTGCTTCTACATTCTCAGCTCTTAGAGATTCCATGCATAAGTGAGACTATGTAGTTTTTGTCATGTATCTGGCTTAAGTTGCCTAATGTTCTCATATATATTCATCTATGTTGCAAATGGTAGGGTCTTCTTTTTGAAAAGGCAGAATAAGATTTAACTATAGACTATAGTTAATAATACTGACATAATACTGTACTAGTATCAAAATTTGCTAAAAAGTAGATTTCAGGTGCTCTAACATACACATACAAAAATAAGGTAATTCTGTGAGGAAATGATATACTAATTCATTTGAGTGTTCTAACCAATTCGCTATTTACATGTAGAATAAATATTCGTGTTATATACTTAGAATGCACTAATTTTTATAGGAATCCGAATAGAAATAAAGGAATAAATACATGCACATATACCCACACATATGTAACACAGCTCAAATATACACACACTCAACTCATAAGACAAAGCTAAAGACAGTTATATACAAATATAATTAGGGGCATGTAAATAAGATCAATCCACAAAATTAATGTTATTATTCTTGTAATACAATAATATAATCTTGAAAATGTTATTATTGGGAGGAATTGGGTAAAATGTATATGGGTATTTATCTGTTCTTATAAGACATGTTTTATCAGTTATTATCATACAAAACACTTCAATTTTTTAAAAAGTAAATATCACACGTCTAAGGAGAAATTGATGTTAGGTATTTACCTACCAAGTCATGTTAGACTTAGTTAAATTGAATAAAACTTAAAGAAATCTGAGTGTACCAAAGAACTATAGTGTTACCTTTAATTTTTTCTTACGAATGGTTAGAGCAGGCACTATTAACCAATCAAAAAGATCTCTCAGAAGAGTTTGATGTTCTGGCTCCTGTAGAGGTTCTTCCAGTGAATTTAACCATGAAGATACAAGTGGTTCCCATCCTAACTGTGAGGGCTCTAAATAAATCATGCCACAGCGGCTTACTGTGGCTGGCTAGAGGGGAAAAAGGATATACATATTTTTTTAATGTACTTTTACACTACTAAAACTTTACACTGCCAGTTACTTTACATCATTTATAAGGCTTTTCATGATCAAGTTCCCATCTTACTCCATAACCTTATCTCTGCAGATTTAGTTCCTTGTAGATGTCATGACTCCAAGGATGCTGGAAATCGAACCCAGGTTGGCTGAGTGCAAGACAAACGCCCTACCCGCTGTACTATTGCTTCAGTCACTGACTCCAAGTCTCTACAAGTTATTTTGTCATGATCTGGGATGCTATCCTACCAATTTCCCTTGAGAAATCTTAGTCCTCAAACAAGATCCAACAATCAAGTGTGATCACCCTCCTCCCGCCATATTCTTAGAGTATTTATCTGTAGCTCTATTTTAGAATTATTTTATATTTCACATCCTCGCTAAATAAATACTGTGACTTTCTTTATTTTTATTTCTAGGTCCTAACTCATCTTACAAATAAATAAAAATATTTTCAAGTAGAATAATAAATGACAAATAAACTGTTTCATCAAACAGTGAACTTACTGAGGCCTGAGAAAGGTCCATTGCTTCAAAGATGAGGCTCATTTGAGGAGACATTTGAATGATTTCTCCACTCATAAGACAAAGCTAAAGACAATTATTTTTTACACGTTTATTCATTTAAATCTTAAAGTTCTCATATAAAATTTATTCTACTTGTAAAATAAAGTATAACTTACTATATAAAAAATCATGAATCACGATCACGAAATCCCGTTAATCACCGATTTCTCGGGCGGACTCAGTAACATCTCATTTTGTCCTTTCCCTGAGATCTTAGAAGTCTATCTTGACTCGGCCCTCCTAACATGTTGCACTGGGGGCTCTTCAGGGTCAGGGGAATGAGATCCACCTTGTTACTGGATTTTGCATATGAATACAACATGGGAAGCTTGCAAGGCTGTCCCATGTGGGCAGGAAAGTCTCAGAAGATTGCCAGTTTCTCCCAGAGGGAGAAGTAGGCTAAAGATATCGCTTCTGAGAGCTTGCTTTTAAGTCTCTCTCTGGATGTTGGCCATTGATGGGATTACACACACCTGGGTTCCTCTGCCAGTACCTTCATGCATGAGGCCTGTTCGAACGTGTGGAGAGGGGCCTCCAGCATGGCTGTAGCTAGGTTCTGGTGGTCTTCGGCCACCGGGAGCTCTGCTCAAGGTGGGGAGGGAAGCTGGAGCCCATCCCCTCCGAGGGGCACCGGGGAAGACAGCCAGGCGTGCAGGCGAGAGACTCTCTTATATCTTATACCTTATATCTAGAATCCCCAGATATAAGAAATAAGTATTAAAAATAAATGCATACATTTTTCATTGTAGGTCAATTATTTACTAGTTAAATAAAGATACAACATCTTTGAGTGTCAACCTCTCCATCTATATTAGGAATAATTTCTCTCTCGTAGAATAGGAGGACAAGGAGCTACATAACTTATTCCACAAATGGTAAAATCCTATGCAAATGTAAGTTTTTGTCACTAATTAAATGCTCTTTATTTGGCTGCACGGACCTGAGAAACTGTCCCCCAAGTCGGCTCTCTGCCGGCTTGGGCTTCTCTGCATCCTCTCCCACTTTGCCGCCGCGGCCAATCCAGACCAGCGCCGCCCCATCTCACGTGTCTTGAACAGGTGAGGACCTACCGGGAAACGCTTCCCTGCGCTGTGCAGACCTGCGAGAAACTGCGACCCCGCCAGGAAGATTCTGGGGGCGTGGCCTGTATCTCAGTGGGGGTGGTCTCAAAGTGGGCGTGGCCTTCTGTCGGAGCGGCAGCCACTAAAGCAGCCGCAGATATTATCTTCACAGATATTATCTCTGACCTTACCACAATAGGTATTGTCTATTTCTTTGAAAATCACTTTAATCATCTCAACCACCTATGCAAAATACCCATTAGCTTAGTCTAACTTTATACAACCTATCAGTGAATAAGGGAAGCTTACCACAAACAGAAAACCTCCTTCCCACAACAAGAGGGAACAGGAATAAAGAACCACAAAGCTCAGACTCTACACTTCCATATCAAGATGAAGGAGCAGTGAAAATCCCCTCCACCAAGAGAGGGAAATGAAAAGATTCCAGAAACATCATCAGGGGCTACTTACATCTACAACCTCTCAGATAAACAATTCAGAGAGGAAATCTGGAGGAGAGTCGACCTATTACAAGCAACCATGGAACAGACATCCAATAAGTTACGGGAGAAGATGAATGAAGCACTGCAACGGTCTACCAAGAAAATGCAGGAAGAAATGAGAGCAGAAATTTCAAACCTACGAACGGAAGTCACACAAATAAAGGAATTGGTAGATGAACTAAAAATCTCATTAGATGGCCTCAACAGTAGAATGACTACAGCCGAAGACAGAATCAGCGACCTAGAAGATGAGCTACAGAAAGCTTATAGACAACAACAAATCATGGCCAAAGACCTCAAAATGGCTATAGAATGAATCAGAGCCCTGGGGGATGACTTCAAGAGGAACAACATTAGAATCATTGGAGTACCAGAACCACAGGGAAGTAACCCCAATGAAAAAAACACAGTCAAAGACATCATTGCTAAGAAATTCCCAGAGCTGGAGAAGGCAGGCATCCAGATTCAAGGAGTCCAAAGAGTACCAGCAAAAAGAGACCCAAATAAAAAGACTCCAAGGCATATCATAGTCAGAATGACGGATGCTATGGATAGAGACACAATTCTGCAAGCAGCAAGGTCAAAGAAGGAAATCACATACAAAGGAGCACCCCTCAGATTTACAGCAGACCTGTCAGAGGAAACCCTCCGAGCCCGAAGACAATGGTGGGACATAGTGAAAAAACTCAATGAAATGAATGCCTCACCAAGAATACTTTATCCGGCTAAACTCTCACTCAAACTCTAAGGAAACATACACTACTTCTCGGACAAACAACAGCTCAGGAACTTCATAGACTCAAAACCAAACTTGAAAGAAGGTCTAAAGGGGCTACTGTGAGACAAGTAGGAGCCCCATAAGAACAACAAATCCCACAGAAAGATGACACAAATCCCCATCACAATAATCTCTCTCAATGTCAATGGCCTAAATGCACCTATCAAGAGACACAGAGTGGCAAAATGGATCCGGAAATTAAACCCAACATTCTGTTGCCTGCAAGAAACTCACCTGAACAAACAGAGTAAACATAGACTCAAAGTCAAAGGATGGAAAACAATCCTGCAAGCAAACAACCCCCTTAAAAAAGCTGGAGTGGCCATCCTAATATCAGACAACGTAGATTTCAGGTTGAAAAAGATTAAAAGGGACAGCGAAGGTTATTTTCTGTTTATCAAGGGATATGTACAACAGGAAGAAATCACACTTTTAAACATATATGCACCTAATGAGTGACCAGCTAAATATTTAAAACAACTCCTAACAGACTTCAAAGAGGACATCACTAACAGCACAATAGTAGTCGGAGACTTCAATACGGCCTTATCGCCTCTAGATAGATCGACAAGAACAAAACTCAAGGAAACACTAACTCTGAAAGAAGAAATTGAAGAGAGAGGCCTAATAGACCTATACAGGGCCTTACACCCCAAAAAGAAAGAATACACATTCTTTTCCAGTGCACACGGTCTATTTTCTAAGATAGACCATGTACTGGGCCCCAGAACATACCTCAATAGAATCGGAAAAATAGAAATTGTATCAACCATCTTTTCAGACCACGATGGGCTGAAGATAGAAGCTAACCACTCACCGACACGGAGAATCAAATCAAACACTTGGAAATTAAACAATTCAATGTTGAACAATGAGTGGGTCAGGAAGGAAATCAAGGAAGAAATCAAAAAATACTTAGAAACAAATGAGAATGAAGACACGAGCTGCCAAAACCTATGGGACACAGCTAAAGCCGCAATAAGGGGAAAATTTATAGCTCTACAAGCATTCCTCAGGAAGGAAGAAAGGGCCCACATAGACAGCTTGACTTCACGACTCAAGACCTTAGAAAAGGACCAGAAAAAGGAACCCAAACCAGATCGAAGGAAAGAAATAATAAAAATTAGAGCAGAAATTAATGACATGGAAACCAAAAAGACAATCCGAAAGATCAATGAAACAAAGAGCTGGTTCTTCGAGAAAATAAATAAGATTGATAAACCGCTAGCAAGACTCACAAAGAAAGAAAGAGAGAGAACCCTAATAAATCGAATCAGAAATGAAAAGGGGGACATCATAACAGAAACCAGTGAGATTCAAAAGATCATTAGAGACTACTTCGAAAGTCTATATGCCACAAAACAGGAGAACCTAAAATAAATGGATGGATTCCTCGATTCCTACAATCTCCCAAGACTGAACCAAGAAGACTTGGAATACCTGAATAGACCCATCAATGTTAAGGAAATTGAAACTGTAATCAAAAACCTCCCCAAAAACAAAAGCCCAGGCCCAGATGGTTTCACTGGCGAATTCTTCCAAACATTTAAAGAAGACCTGTTGCCTGTTTTCCTCAAACTTTTCCAGGAAATTGAAAAAACAGGAACTCTCCCAAACAGTTTCTATGAAGCACACATCTCCCTAATACTAAAAGCAAACAAAGACACCACTAAGAAAAAAAATTACAGACCAATATCCCTGATGAACACTGATGCGAAGATCCTCAACAAAATACTAGCAAATAGGATCCAACAACTCATCAAAAAGATCATACACCATGACCAAGTGGGATTCATCCCAGGGATGCAAGGATGGTTTAACATTCGGAAATCAATCAACATAATCCATCATATCAACAAAAGTAAAGATAAAAACCATATGATCATATCAATAGATGCAGAGAAAGCATTTGACAAGATCCAACATCCTTTCATGATGAAAACCCTCGCCAAAATGGGGTTTGGAGGAACTTTCCTCAAGATAGTCGAAGCCATCTATCACAAGCCTACGGCAAGCATTATCCTCAATGGGGAAAAACTAAGGGCCTTTCCTCTGAGATCAGGCATAAGACAAGGATGCGCACTCTCACCACTCCTCTTCAATATAGTACTGGAAGTACTTGCGATAGCTATTAGACAAGAAAAAGAGATTAAGGGCATCCAGATAGGAAAGGAAGAAATCAAACTCTCACTATTTGCAGACGATATGAAACTATATCTAGAGAAGCCTAAAGCCTCTACTAAGAAACTCTTAGAAACAATAGATTTATACAGTAAAGTTGCAGGCTACAAAATCAATACCCCAAAATCCATGGCCTTCATATATGCAAACAATGAGACAGAGGAAAGGGACATGAAAAAAGCAATCCCATTTACAATCGTGCCCCCAAAAAATCAAGTACCTTGGAATCAGCTTAACCAAGGAAGTAAAAGACCTATACAAAGAAAACTACAAAACGCTACTCCATGAAATCAAAGAGGACATGAGGAAATGGAAACAAATACCCTGCTCGTGGATAGGGAGAACCAATGTTGTCAAAATGGCAATACTCCCCAAAGCATTATACAGATTCAATGCGATCCCTATAAGGATACCCATGACATTCTTCAAAGAAATGGATCAAGCAATCCTAAAATTCATATGGAACAACAAATGTCCAAGGATAGCTAAAACAATTCTTGGGAAAAAGACGATAGGAGGCATCACCCTCCCCAACCTCAAACTTTACTACAAAGCAGTAACAATTAAAACAGCATGGTACTGGAACAAAGGCAGAGCCGTAGACCAATGGAACAGGGTGGAATATCCCTACACACAACCCCAAATGTATGATCATCTAATCTTTGATAAGGGAGCAAGAGATGTGAAGTGGAGCAAGGAAAGTCTCTTTAACAAATGGTGCTGGCACAACTGGACAACCACATGCAAAAAAATGGGCTTAGACCTTGACCTGACACCATGCACAAAAGTCAGATCAAAATGGATTAAAGACCTCAACATTAGACCACAAAACATAAGGTACGTTGAAAACAAGGTCGGCAAAACCCTCCACGATATTGAAGATAAAGGTATCTTCAAAGGTGACACGGAACTAAGCAATCTAGTAAAAACAGAGATCAACAAATGGGACTACATTAAACTAAAAAGCTTCTGCACCGCAAAAGATACAGTGACCAGAATACAAAGACTATCCACAGAATGGGAAAGGATATTCACCCAATACCCATCAGATAAGGGGTTGATATCAATGGTATATAAAGCACTGGTTGAACTCTACAAGAAGAAAACATCCAACCCCATCAAAAAATGGAGCGAAGAAATGAACAGAAACTTTACCAAGGAAGAAATACGAATGGCCAAAAGGCACATGAAAAAGTGCTCTACATCACTAATCATCAGAGAGATGCAGATCAAAACAACCACGAGATACCACCTCACACCACAGAGACTAGCACACATCCAAAAGAACAAAAGCAACCGCTGTTGGAGAGGATGTGGGTGAAAGGGACCCTTCTACACTGCTGGTGGGAATGCCCACTGGTTCAGCCCTTCTGGAAAACAATATGAACGATTCTCAAAAAATTAGATATTGAGCTCCCATTTGACCCAGCAATACCACTGCTGGGAATATATTCCAGAGAGGCAAAAAAGTATAATCGAAATGACATCTGCACATGTATGTTCATCGCAGCACTGTTTACAATATCCAGAATGTGGAAAAAAACCCGAATGCCTTAGAACAGATGACTGGTTGAGGAAACTTTGGTACATATATACAATGGAATACTATGCAGCTGTTAGAAAAAAGGAGGTCATGAATTTTGTATTTAAGTGGATCAGCATGAAAAGTTTCATGCTGAGTGAAATAAGTCAGAAAGAGAGAGACAGACATAGAAAGATTGCACTCATCTATGGTATATAGAATAACAGAGTGGGAGACTAACACCCAAGAATTGTAGAAATAAGTACCAGGAGGTTGACTCCATGGCTTGGAGGCTGGCCTCACATTCTGGGAAAAGGGCAACTCAGAGAAGGGATCACCAACTATAATGTAGTCGAAGGCCATGCGGGGGAAGGGAGTTGCGGGCTGAATGAGGGCTAGAGACTGAGCACAGTGGCCACTCAACACCTTTATTGCAAACCACAACAGCTAATTAGAAAGAGAAAACAGAAGGGAATGCCCTGCCACAGTGACAGGGTGGGGTGGGGGGAGATGGGATTTGGGAGGGTGGGCGGGATGCTGGGTTTACTGGTGGTGGAGAATGGGCACTGGTGAAGGGATGGGTTCCCGAACTTTGTATGAGGGAAGCATAAGCACAAAAGTGTATAAATCTGTAACTGTACCCTCACGGTGATTCACTAATTAAAAATAAATAAATTTAAAAAAATCCTAGCCAAAAAAAAATAAGTAAAATAAAATAAATGCTCTTTATTTTACGTTATCATAAGACTTTTATTAATAAAAAAGAGAGTAAGAGAGAACAGTGCAAACATTCAGAAATCTACCCTTCTAGGTTTAACCAATGTTAGTGTTTTTCATATTTTCCTTATCTCTTTTTTAAAGCATTATAAGAACTAATTGGTGTCAATGGCATCTGATATCTAAATATGTTAACATTAATTCTCCGAAAGTAAGAATTTTTCTATATAATAACAATAACCTTATATATTTAATAAAATCACCAGTAATCCCTTAATGTCATGTAATTATCAATACTCAAATTTTCTTAGTAGTACAAGAAATGTTGAACCCAGGGATTCAAACAGGTAAGGCAAATTGTACTCTCTCACTTGAGCCACATCCCTTAACCTATAAGCATCTTTTCAATTTCAAATTCAAATCAAAATTCAATCAAAAACAAATAATATATATGTTTGCTACTATTTGTATTCACCTGTTTGTTTTGGAGACATATTCAGCAGTGTTCAGGACTAACTCCTAGCTCTGCATTCAGGAATCACTCTTGGTAGTGTTCAAGGAACCATATGGGGTGCCGCAAATCAAACCAGGGCCAGCCACAGACAAGACAAGCACCCCACCTGTTGTATTACCTCTTCAACCCTAACACTTATGTTTTAATCAGAGAGTACTACACAATCTGGGAAACAACTGCACTGAACATGTTCCTGAATTAACTTGTCAACATTTTTTCTGGTCTCTTTTTCTCTAAAACATTTTCCTCTTAATCTATTATATTTTTTAAAACTGAATTTATCAACTTCTTCCTTTATGCCAAATTCCTATTCTATGCTTTACTAAAGGCATCATACTCTCAGTTTCCTTGGATTTTACCTTTGTAACCATTATTAATTTTCAATAATGTTAATAAACGGTGCTAATTTTTGGTATGCCAAATATATTTCATTACTAATTCTTTTAAGTTATTGTTCTACATTTGTTTTTCATTGTTCTTAGTCTGCCTTTACAATCATCATTCTAATCTCAGGCTCATCCTACGTATGCCAATAAGTCAGCATTTAATATATTTGAATTGGTGGAAGAGAATGGGCACTGGTGGAGGGATGGGTAAACGATCACTGTATGACTGAAATGCAAACACGAACGTTCATAAGGTTGTAACTGTACCTCATGGTGATTCACTAATAAAAAATTTTAAAAATATATATATTTGAATTTGTTTCTTATCTAAAATGAATGAATGCTTCTAAAGCTATATTGTCCAGTAAGACATCCAATAAATTTGTGACTATTTCTATTTATTTTTAACTAAAAATAAATAAATTTTTGGCCAGAAAGATAGCTCAAAGGGCTAGAACATGCACATGACAGGTACAGGGCCCAAGTTCAGTCTTCAGAAACACCAGACTCCTGGCATTACCTGAATAGAATTGGTGGCCCACGGAACTATAGGGGAGTCCCAAAAGGCAACTTTTTAAAGAGTAATAAATTTTAAAATAGTTCTTTAATTCCATTGTCACATTTCAAATACTCAATAGCCACATATGATCAGTGGCTACCTTTCAGGAGTTCAGGGTCAGGGCAGGAAGGTGGAGTGGACCATAACCAGCAACACTCCGGACTTACTTCTGCTATGTGTTCAGGGATCACTCCTTGTGGGGCTCAGGGGACCATATGTGGTGCCAGGGATCAAACCTGCATCACCTTTTGCAAGGCAAAGACTCTACCTGTTTTGTTATCATTTTGTCCCCATACCTTATAAACAGTGAAGATATTTCCATCACTTTAGAAAGTTCTAACAGACAGTGTTGATCTATAATACTTGTAACTTTCTATGAAATTTAAGCAACATTTCTAGCAACATTATCTACACCCACATCCAAATTTCTTAGATTTTTAGAGAAAAACTCACAAAGTCATAACTTGGTACTGCTATTGCTGTTATTAATACTACTTATAGTAGTGTTACTAGTACCACTCCTACTGGTATCAATACTACTACTAGGATTTGTAGTACTCTAAGCTGTGCTCCTACGCTTCATGGTCTCAACACAAACGGGTTTTCTATAACACATATATTTACTTTTATGTTTTCCTATTATTATTTCTAATTTTTCATGATGGCTAATTTAAATCTTCCCCTTTGTCCTCAAGTGCAAATATAAGGTCTACTACTTCACAAGGAAAATAAGGTCATCAAAAGGAATTGTCTTACTATATCCTCTATGAAATGCAGGCATTCACCTCTATTTATACTATTCTTAACTACCTTTGTCTTATGCTATATGAAACAATTTTTCCCTTTGGTACTACTGAATCCCTGGACTCTATTGATTAACCCCTCTCTTCTAAACTATCATTATTTCTAATATGTTTATATCCTTTCTCCTATCTCAATCAATTTGACTGAATAATTAAAGGAAATAATATAAATAAAGGACTGATCATGTATGACAAAAAAATACTAAAGTGAATGATTGAATGCTGATTCAATGAATTTTATTAATAGTATGACTACTAATATTTGAGTACAAAAATTCATGTAAGTATGAAGATAAATTGAATTTAACATTGTAAGATATAATACAGAGATAAAAAGACTACAATGGAACTATGTTAAAATGACTATTACAGATACTGTATTGAACAAAAGAAGGAAAACACCAGAGTGTTGAATCACATTAGGTTGTCCTTGCTCTTCTGGCAGAGAGCTGAGATTTATTAAGCTACTCCCACAACAGTGCCCTGAAGCATACCCAATTCCATCAAGCACTAATAATATCATATTGTTTTTCTCTTTTCTTTATGTTACTTGCATGGTTTAGCAATGGCCTGTTTGTGTAGACACGGGAAGATGGTTGATGCTATGCTTTTGTAATATAGGAGTTAGTTGACTCCAAATAATATTTACTCCTGAGCATCCATCCACATTTACTTGGCTTAAGCCTCGGTTGTCCTTAGTTCCTAGCACTTCAAAAGCAGGGTCCCAACAAAGGGACTGGATGGACCTAAGGCAAGTTATAAGCTACCTTGGCATCGAAAGAGGACAAGCTAAGCACCATAAGTATAATAAGTTAAGAGCATAGTCATGGAACAAACTCTGTCATGACCCAAAAAGAAGTAACTGAATAAAGAATCTGGTGCAGTTAGGAAAGACTAACCTGGCCTGAGGACTATAGTCTAGGATATATAGCAAGATGTCCCCAGGAAGAGCCAACCTTTAAGCCTTATATATCTCTTAATGTGTTCATACAAAATGACTAGAAGTATTAGAAGAAGTAAATTTACTATAATCAGTTAAGTGGATTACTAGCTGAGGAAAGGAGAAAGCAATATACCCTAGATGGAAACCCACTCTTAAACAGATCTCCTAATAATCTAGAGTGCTGAACCCTCAGATGAGATTTGTCCTTGAGTTAATCTCCTAGAACTTCCCCTGAAGGAGTGGCTTTACATCTATTTGTTATTATGAAATGTTCAACCACATCTATGTGTACCCTCACCTTTCATGATTGCTATATAACTAGGCTATAAGAGGAAAGAGAAGAACAGAAGATGGGGACTAGAAGAGGACTTTGAGGTCTACGAGGAGACTAGGATGATGGAACTAGGATGGCTGGGACTACGACCAAAACTACGACCACAGTTATGCTATAAGGGAGAGATCTAACTATGCTGGGGAGAAGAGAGAAATAAACAGACTATAAACCAGCCTGGGTCCCTGCTCTTGTTTCTTGTTTCCCTGGTCCTTCATTCGTCTGTCATCATGGACCAGCCTGGAGAGGCTGCCCTCAGCCACCGAATGCTAAAGTCCCATGCCCCCCACGCCTTTCTCTTGGAAATTCACACCACAGCATACCATTTACATGAAGTTTAGAAGCAATGAAACTAATTTACAAGAGAAGTGAGAATAATGATTATCTCTGGGTAAGTATCCAAGTTGGGAAGGAATATGTCTTGTAGGGTGCAAGAAATTTTATGCATCTTTATTTTGATGATGATTATGTTAAGAGTACACATACATAAAGATAATAAACCTAAATTTAAAACTAGTGTACATTTCATGTGTTCTATATTTTCTCTCTCAAGTAAAATACTAGAAGACTTTCATTTTCTAGTCCTTTTGCCTGTCTTGGAGCTGAGGCAGATGTGCCACAGTATAGTACTGGAGCATTCAAAGTTTAAAAAGGAATGAGGCATTCTTCTCTCCTACTTGTATTAATTCTCACTACTATAAGAAACTGGGGACAGAGAGAGTACTCAATAGGCTGAACTCTTGATTTATATTCAAGAAGTACTGTGTTCAAATCCTGGCACCATAGGTTCCTCTCCTCATCACTAGGAGTGACCCCTAAGCACTGAGCTTGAGGTGCAACCCTCAAGCACCACCAGGTATGTCTCCCTCACAAAAAAGAAACCACAATATTGAAGTAACTATGTGATTTATCATCATTATTGTACCTTACTATGTCTTCCCAATAATGTAGTTTTATTTTTTTTTATTTTTTATTTTTTGCTTTTTGGGTCACACCTGGCTATGCACAGGGGTTACTCCTGGCTCTACACTCAGGAATTACTCCTGGCAGTGCTCAGGGGACCATATGGGATGCTGGGAATCAAACTCGAGTCGGCCGCGTGCAAGGCAAACGCCCTACCCGCTGTGCTATTGCTCCAGCCCCAATAATGTAGTTTTAATAAATAATTTTATTCTATAAAAATTAAGCAAAGGATGCAGCAAAGTTTCATAATACAGCAAATTTTTATTTAAAATAAATTTCAGAGTCAGGAAGATATCTCAAAGAACTAGATGAACACATTTTCTATGAGAGACACCTAGGCTCATCCCTGGCACCACCTGGTCCCCCAAATACTACGAGGAGTAACACCCAAGCACCAAGTTGAGAGTAGCCTCTGGGAACTGCAGATAAAGCACCCCCCCAAAAATTTAAAATATCATAATTTTCATTTATTCAGCCCATCTGTATTCTTTATTTTAAATATATAGCCCTAATTAATTAGTTCCATAACACTGCTTATGCATTTCTGCTTTTTAAATGACATATATATACACACATATATATAGGACAAGTAAGGAGAGGCTGCTAAAATCTCAGGGCTGGGATGAATGGAAATGTTACTGATGCCTGCTCGAGCAAATTGATGAACAGTGGGATGACAGTGATACAGTGACACAGTGATATATATATAACACATCAAAAATACAATATTAACTTTAAATGTATAGATTAGTAATTCTAAGTATTTTATATTGTGTATCTATTGTGCTTTAAATCATGATGATTTACCTTTTTATTATCATCCAATACTGTATTCATACTCTCTATCCACAAAGTATCGATGGGACCATCAAATACAACCCATTTCCGGTCAGGTGTTTCTGCTAAGGCAAATTCTCTAAAAGTGTTAGCCACAATACCGTCGGTCCACTAAAAGGGAAAAAAGGAAGAGGTGGAAAGTTTCATTTATAAAACTGAGCTTAGTAGAAAAATTCACTAAAATATTTCAAATCACATGTTTAATCTGCATTGTCTATAAGAGCTGAGAATGTTTATACTATATATTACCTCATGAGACACTGGATCAAATTGTCCAAAAAGTTGACCCATAGTAATGGATTTGGGGTTTACAGTCCTAAAAATGACCTTCTCTTCCTCTCCATAGCCACACTCATTCATAAGTGTTAAGGTATCAGCCAGCATATGCAGAACTTTTGTCTTACCAGCAAAAGGTTCTCCTACCAGCATAAAACTATTAAGAAAAAAAATAATTCTATAATAAGATTCTAAAAATAATCATAAATTTAATCATTTTCAGTATACTGTTACAACATTTTGTCCTACCAAAATTAATACAATTTTTGAGATTACATTATTTTTTCTCAGACACACAAAAGCACTTTTAACTTTTGAATTTGTTAATCTCTAAATAAATTTTTCTATGTTAATACCTACAAAAGCAAATATAAATTTTTAAGTCTCTAATGAACATTAGAGATGAATATTAAAACAATTGTCAGGGACTGAGAGAGTATAATGGTTAAGGCTCTTCCCTAGATACAGCTGTAGTCATGACTCTGGTTCAAATGCTAGCACTGCATATGGTCCCCTGAGAGCCACCCTGAGTGGCCTCTGAACAGAGAGCCAACTGTCATCCCTGCGCACCACAAGAAGTTCCCCCAAGAAATAAATAAAATAATTTCATACTAATAAAATTCTAATTACTTTGGATGCATAAGGGAAGTAGTAGGAAGGACTCCCTTATTCTTTGTTTTCACTTGCTATAGTTATTATTGTAGCTCTTTGCAAAATACTTCAGAATGTTCTTTTTTGTAATATAAGATTCCTCACTTTCTAGTGGAAACTAGATGAATAGTAAATAAGGAGTTACTCTAAATGATGGGTGTTACCTAGCAGGGGACAGATAATTAACAGTGAAGGATCATAGCACATGCTCTTTTCCCTCTACACAGCTGTGACACACAATGTTGATTCAGTGGCCACTTCACAGTGTGACTCTCTGAGTAATTATGAGTAGAACCCCTCTCTTGACATTATGGACACAGCATGAGTGAAATATAAATCTTTGTTTTCAAGTAACTAAGATTTTTGCTTTCGGGGTCACACCCAGCGATGCACAGGGGTTACTCCTGGCTCTGCACTCAGGAATTACCTCATTGCGGTAACTCCTGGTGGTGCCCAGGGACCACATGGGATGCTGGGAATCAAACCTGGGTCGGCCACTTGCAAGACAAATGCCCTACCCGCTATTCTATCGCTCCAGCCCAAAGTAACTAAGATTTATACAAGATTATTTTTGCATAATTATCCAGTCCATCCTTGCTGACAGAAACTGGCGTCTGGAAAAATTGGTCCCTAGACAAGAATACCTTGGCTATGAGAAGATTTTCTTGCATAATAAAAAGACAGTAATGTATTATTAAGGTATTCTTGCCATAACAAAAAATAATTAAATATCAATGGCTTAGACAAATAAATGACCCAGAACATGAGTAGCAAATTAACTTAATAGAGGCTCAAATATTGGCAACTAAGACTATACAACAATGAAAAGGTGGTAAATTTAGTCCTTAAAAATAGCCTGGCATGGGGCTGGAGCAATAGCACAGTGGGTAGGGCGTTTGCCTTGCACGCGGCCAACCAGGGTTCGATTCCCAGCATCTCATATGGGAGAGATGCTCCGCCAGGAGTAATTCCTGAGTGCATGAGCCAGGAGTAACCCCTGTGCATCGCTGGGTTTGACTCAAAAAGCAAAAAATAAATAAATAACAACCTGGCAACAAGATATTATACCTAATGACATTGTAATTTTAGAGAAAAGTACCAAGAATAGAAAATTATTTGTATACATTGGAAATATTTAGCGAAGAATTATAAGAAATAAATTAAGTTGAGCAAAGTAAATGGCCAGTTTGAAAACAAGAATGAAAGATAATACAAAGAGTTTAGAAATTTAAGGATTTGCTTTGAATGAAACTGTACTCAGCCTGGCATCAAGGATCAAATGACAGGTATGGCCATTATATCACTTTATGAAAACCTATGAAAGATTAATATTGTTCCCAGTCATCATTTCAGGAGTAAAAAATAATTCAAGGAAATCAATTAATGGTTAGGCCCTTTCAACTGCCTGAGGTTCAAGGAACTACAAGGACACTTGTTACATGTGACTACTGGCCAGAGAGCTGCTGAAATCAACACTGTAGCACTGTAGCACTGTCCACCCTTGTTCATCGATTTGCTCGAGCAGGCCTCAGTAACCTCTCCATTGTGATACTTGTTACTGTTTTTGTTTTTTTTTTTGGCATATTGAATACACCATGGGTAGCTTGCCAGGCTCTGCTGTGAGGGCGGGATACTTTCGATAGCTTGCCAAGCTCTCCAAGAGGGACAGAGGAACTGAACCCGGGTCGGCCATGTGCAAGGCAAATGTCCTATCCACTGTGCTACAACCAAAAAGAAAAAATGCTGATGACATTTTTAGAATTTATTAACATATAAACCATGAGGCTAGGTTAAAACATGTCAATTCTCAAGATTTTAAAATGACTCTTAGGTAATGGATACATAAGGTATAATTTTATTATTTTCTATATATCTAATAATTTTCATAATTTTTTAACCCTGCCTTAAGAAAAATTATGACCATTGAGACTTTGATTTTTAATCGGTAGCAAGAAGTTGAAAGCATTCTCAGTTCCCAGGGCATGTTTTCTATTGTCCTTGTATTGTCTTCACATGTGACCAGAGAAGAAAATAGAGATGGAAAGAACTTTCAGAGCTTGAATCAAGAGCCTTGAATCCAGGGCCAGGGAGGTGGTTAAAAAATTGCAGTGCACACACAGCGTGTGGAAGCCCCAGGTTTGAACTCTGGCACTGCACAGTCCTTTGAGCATAGCCATAAGATTCCCCCCCCCCTCCAAAAAAAGAAAAACAGCTGGATTCACTTTTTCCATGTTTTGAGCCATCTCCCTGGTCCTGGATACCAGGTTTTACAGGACTTTAAATTCATATAACTGGTATGGAGTCTCCCTAAAGAGAGAGCAGGGGTCAGAATCTATCTATCTATCCGAGTGTAATTACGAATACAAAATATTTGTATAAATTACAGATAAGTTACTACTGTGTTTCTTGGCAAATCCCTTTCAAATGAGTGTGTCTGATTTTTTTTGTTTGGATCTTTTTGGTTTTGGGTGACACCCAGTGGTGCTCATGGCTTACTACAGGCTCCATGCTCAGGGATCACTCCTGGCAGTCATTGGGGAACCATTTGAGGTGCCGGGGATCAAACCCAGGTCAGTCACATGCAAGGCAAGCTCTCTACTTTGTGTACTATCTCTCTGGCCAATAATTCCTGATTATATTTTAAATTTTCATTTAATTTAATTGTATTTACAATGCTATTACTAATAGTTTCTCACGATCACTATCACTAAATCCCGTTAATCATCGATTTCTCGAGCAGACTCAGTAACCTCTCATTTCATCCTTTCCCTGAGATCTTAGAAGTCTATCTCGACTCCGCCCTCCCAACGATATTGCACTGGAGGCTCTTTCAGGGTCAGGGGAATGAGATCCACCTTGTTACTGGATTTAGCATATGAATACACCATGGGAAGCTTGCAAGGCTGTCCCATGTGGGCAGGAAAGTCTCAGAAGACTGCTAGTTTCTCCCAGAGGGAAAAGTAGGCTACAAGATATCGAGCGGCCGCGAAGCAGCTGCACGCTTCTGAGAGCTTGCTCATCTCTCTCTGGATGTTGGCCGTTACACACACCTGGGTTCCTCTGCCGGTACCTTCATGCATGAGGCCTGTCCGAACACGTGGAGAGGGGCCTCCAGCATGGCCAGTTCTGGTGGTCTTCGGCTGCCGGGAGCTCTGCTCGGGGTGGGGAGGGAAGCTGGAGCCCATCCCCTCCGAGGGGCCCCCGGGGAAGACAGCCAGGCGTTTGGGCAAGAGACTCTCTTGCTAGTTTCTCATGGGCATAAATTTCAACATGAGTGTTCCTCATTCTTAAAATCCATTAGTTTCACAGTCGCTCTCTGAAATTGAGACTCCCATGTGCCCAGCTTGATTTTACATTGCTATAGATTAGTAGTATCTGTGTCTCTTGCATATCATTTTCTGAATGCTAGTTTGCCCTGTTAATCCTGTTCCAGTACACTAGGACTATAATACTGGATGTGTAGAGGCAGATAACTTGTCTTTCTAGTTTGTAGGTATCTGGATCAAGAACAACTACTTTTAAATATGATACAGTAACATCACATATCACCTAAAGATATGGAACATAAAGTTTGACTCATTGATTGGAACTTTTAAAGGGTATATTTACTTTGCATGAAGAGTGTGAATAATACATTTAATGCTTAAAAGATCTAATTATGTTGGTCATTACTGCTTTATCAATGAATGAGAATTCCTTATCAGTCCTTTATAGATAGGAACATGAGAGAGAAATAAACTTTTGCTTTTAAGTCACTGAGAGAGAGATTAGGAGTTCGGTGGTAGGAGGTGTTCCCTCATTTACATGGCATAGAAGGTTTACAGAGTCTTTTTGGTCCACAAATGTCAGTTGCCCTAATAGTTCTAATAGTCTAACATCCAACAAGATAGTACACTGTAATGTGTTGAGGGATCAATAATAGCAGATATGATAGAGTGAACAGTGAATCAACTGAACAGTGCCCAACAAAACACTGACTTCACTTACCTAGAAAACCTAAAAAAATTTCCATGATATATAGAAGAATACATGGTAAAAATAAACAAGGTGTTAAATCAAATACTTAAAGTATTTTATCTAAGTAATTTATTAATATAGTAACATGAAAATTTGAGGAATATTTTATGTAAAGAAAATATCTCAACTATTTACATAAGCTAAATGCTAACCAATTGCTCAGGTATATAAATCAGTTGCCATGATTCTACACTGGGCCATAAGTGCATATGTACCACCTAGATAACTTGATCAAACAGAATAGTTTTTTAATACCATATCATATTTCAGAGCTGGAGCGATAGCGCAGCGGGTAGGGTGTTCACCTTGCACACGGCCGACCCGGGTTAGATTCCTCCACCCCTCTCGGAGAGCCTGGCAAGCTACAGAGATTATCTCACCCCCACGGCAGAGCCTGGAAAGCTATCCGTGGCGTATTCGGTATGCCAAAAACAGTAACGAGTCCCACAATGGAGAAGTTACTGGCGTCCGCTCAAGCAAATCGATGAGCAACAGGTCGACAGTGACAATATCATATTTCATATTAAGTTTTTACTACCCTTTCATCTCTTTAAATATAAGCTTGATGAAAGGAGAGAGAGAAAGAGAAAAGAAAAGCACCTGCCACAGAGGTAGGCAGGGAGTGGGGGGGTGATGGGAGGGAACCTGGGGACACTGGTGCTGGGAAGAGGGAATGGTGTTGGAATATTGTATGACTGAAATACAATCATGAACATCTTTGTAAGGGTCTATCCCACAGTGATTCAGTAAAAAAGTTTTAAAAAAATAAATATAAGCATGACGATGACTGCTTAAACCAAACAAAATGTTAAGACAACAACTGTAATTTTTATGCATTAATACAGTATAAAATGTCTATCCTATATTTTTAGGTGGACAGAAACAAAACAACCATGAATATATGCAGGTTAAAAATAAATAAATAAAATTATATATAACTATAGTATGCAATGACAACCCATAATCTTACCCATGTCTGACAATCATCATTTCATAGGTCTGGATAATTTTGTCAAGAAAGACTTTAACAGGCTGAAGATTTTGTGCTGCACAGGCTTTATGAGCACATTCCAAAAATTGCTAAAAAGAAAAATAAAATTCCTTTTTATAAAATTATATCAAATTATGCCGCCATACATATTACAGGTTTTTCAGTTCGCAAAAAAGTTTTTCCTTCTTTTATTTTATATCCAGTTGTTAGGCTGAGCCCAGAGGTGCTCAGAGCTTATTCCTGGCTCTGTGCTGACAGATCACTCCTGACGAAGTTCAAGGGGATTATCTACAGTGCCATAGGTAAAACTCAGATCAGTTGCATGAAAGTGTTTGCAAAGCAAGCATTGTAACCACTATACTACATCTTCAGCACCTAAGTTTTTGTCTTCTTATACTTATAAATATATCTTAAAGCTTAATTTGGGGGATAGATGGTTTTTGCTACATCTGCTAGTGCTCGGGATTTATTCCTGGCTCAGTGATCAAGAGTGACTTTGGTGGTGACCATGCATGATGAAGGAGATTCAAACCCAGGTCAGAATATGCAAGGCAAGCACCTTACCTACTATGCTATTTTGCAGTACCTTAAAATTTTATTTTAGTAACATAGAATGAAAGCACTCTAATTATTAATGAATAGTAATAATGTACATCATAAGTTATTAATCATAGCACCATGGCATTAAGTGTAAGTGGCACAAAAATATTCTTTTAATACTATTTTCTAGACATAGCAAACAATCCTTCTAATTGTACTAACTAGAAGTAAACAGGGAGGCTTAAAATAATTATAAAAAATTAGATATTGAAGGCTTTGGACAAAAACTAGTCTAAAGGAACTAAGAGAGATAAACCTTTTCTAGATAAGTATTAGTCAAGAGTAAATTTTGGGAGGTTTACTGTGGTTCTTGGTGGTGGAATATGTGCACTGGTGAAGGGATGGGTGTTTGAGCATCGTGTAACTGAGACTTAAGCCTGAAAGCTTTGTAACTTTCCACATTGTGATTCAATTAAAAATTAAAAAAAAGAGTAAATTTTGCCCTGAGGAACGTTTTCCATGATTAGGCCTGCTATAGTCAAAGTGGGCTGGAGTGATAGCACAGCGGTAGGGTGTTTAACTTTCATACGGCTGACCTGTGTTCAATTCCTCCACCCTTCTCGGATAGCCTGGCAAGCTACCAAGAGTATCTTGCCCGCAACACAGAGCCCGGTAAGCTACCGTGGTGTATTGGATATGCCAAAAACAGTAACAATAAGTCTCTCAATGAGAGACGTTACTGGTGCCCGCTTGAACAAATCGATGAGCAATGGGATGACAGTGACAGTGATAGTCAAAGTAACCTTGCTTGAAGTAAAAAGGAGATTTTAGCGGTCACTGGATTTGTATGGCAGATTTGAATCTGAAGGAACATCAGAAGCAAAGCTGTTATCTCCCCACTGCCTGTGCCTTTGCTGTGTGTGAGGTTTCAAAAGACATCAAAGTCTATAAAGTCACATAAAGAGATTTTCTTAATCTTAGGATGTTTATATTCCAAAATGCTGCTAAAGAGAAGGCCATATAAAACAATAGGATAATTCTTACTCTTTAATATCTGAAAACAAAGATAAGCTAACGTTCAATAATATTGAATCGAATTTCTGGCTGAGGTCAACTCCTGATAAAAAAGGAGCTTAACTGGACTGACAAAGGACAGTCATGATTTTTCTATATGAAAATATCAATTTAGACTCTACAATAATCTCACACAGAATTTTAACATAAAATCAAAATTTACAAGCCATGAAGAGAACTAGCAGGTGATCAGGTGAAAAAAAAAACAGCAAAGAAAATTAACTCAGATAACTAAGATGTCATAATTAGCAGACAAAAACATGAACTCATAAATATATGAAAGAAAGTGATGTAAAAAAATTAATGAAATGATAAATAACTTAAGCAGAAAATGGGATCTCTTTATAAAACCAAATTAGATGCATTAAAACTGAAATATATACTTTATATATGTAAGCATATATATATATACTTTATATATATGCACACACATCATATATATACATATATAAAATAAGGATTCTTGAGGAGGGGTGGTAGAGATTGTTGAGTAAACATTTGCCTTACAGATATAAGGCCAAGGTTCTATTCTGGTGTGCTGAGTGTGGCACCAAAGGACTACCATTTACGATTTCCAACTCTATAACAAGTGCACCAGAACCAAATGTGTATAAGCACTGCAACTAAACTATATGCCCACTAGCAAGCACTGAAGCTAAGTGTTTAATGAGCACAACAAACAATTAATGGACCCCTGGTCAACCCAACAAAGTGAAGCTAAGTGGGGAGAAAATGGAATTATTATTATCATTATTATTATCATCATCATCATCATTTGACTTTTTGTGTAACAACTGGTGATGCTGAGGGGTTATTCCTGGCTCTGTACTCAGAAATTACTCCTGGTCATGCTCAGGAGACTGCATTGGATGCTGGGGATTGAACCCGGGTCAGCTGCATGCAAGACAAACACCCAACTTGTACTATCTTTCTAGCACCAAAAATGGCCATATTAAAAAAAGAAAGAACTCATTGAGCAAATTTCTCAACACTAGACAAAGCAAAAGCAAGAATCATTAATTAAGCTCAAGGTCAGATTAATTAAAAGATTCAAAGTACAGAGAAAAATTAATAAACCAAAAACAGTATGAGACATAAGAAAGTAACTAATGATCTGCCATACCAGCAGTTGGGTACACAGAAGAGCCTAAGAGAAAAAATAGTATAGAAGAAATATTTTTAAAGTTAACTACTGAAATTTTTCTGGTAACAGAAATCCATCTATTAAAAAAAGTGCAACAAATCCCAAGTAGGATACCATAAACTACAGTAGGCATGTAAGCAAGCAAGAAAAGACAAAATATGAAGAATAGCCTGAAGAGGTATAATTTTAAAAAGTTTTGATTTTAAAGCAAAAACCCCAAAAACTATGAGTTACTAGAATAATATCTTTTAAGTGATGGGGAATAAGGAGGAAATCCCTACTAATCTCAATTTTATGTGGTGAAAATATTCTTCAAAAATGAAGATTAGGAGCTATGAAAACAATTCAGGAGATCTGGCGTAGACCCCAAACACCGCACTGCCCCCACTGAAGGTGACAAGCCTCTCCCCACCCAGGTTTAGCCACTGAGTATCATTGGGTGTAATCTATAGGCCAAAAACAAAAAATAAAATAAGATATAGTGTCAAACAAAGCCACACTTAGAGAATCAGTTGCCACAGAACCACATGCACACAAGAAATACTGAAGTAAGTTCTTTGGATTGGAGGGAAAAGATCCCAGATGAAATTACATATCTGCTTAAAGGAAAAGTAAATACAAGGAATGGAAACATAAAGAAATGGTAAATATAAGGAGTAAAAGAAGAGTAAATATAAAGAAATGGCAAATATAAGAAGTATTTTTAATATTGGTGCCAAAAGCAAAAATAACTGCTGTTGTAAACTTTATAATTATATATAAGAGTTAAATATATGACAACAATAGCACAGTGGCCAGGTATAAGCAGATAATAAAATTATAATATTAAAAAATTTTTTTTCTTTTTGGGTCACACCTAGCAATTGACAAGAGTTACTCCTGACTCTGCACTCAGGAATTACCCCTGGAAATGCTTAGGGGACCATATGAGATGCTGGGAATCGAATCCGGGTCGGCTGCATGCAAGGCAAACACCTTACCCACTGTGCTATTGCTCCAGTTCCTACTATTAAAATTCTTCATTGAGAGCTAGAGAGATGGCTCAAAGGGATGAAGCATATTCTTTGCATGCAGGAGCTACATATTCATTCTGCAACACTGCAGGGTCCCTCAAGCAATTGCCAAGAGTCCTTGAGCACCAAGTTGTGAGTAGTTCCTAAACACACTAAACTGCAAGGTATGGCCAAAACCAAAACAAAATCAAACAAATTATATATTGTTTCTGTAACTGGAAACTGGCTCATATAAATTAAGAAACAGGGACTGGAGTGAAAGTATAGTGGTGAAAGCATTTGCCTTGCACGTGGTTCCCTCCCTGGCACTGTATACAGTTCTCCAAGCACCCCCCGGAATGATTTCTAAACACTGCGCCAGGACTAAACTCAGAGCACTTCTGAATGTGGCCTCTAAAGAAAAATATACAAACAAAAAACCAAAGACAACTTCTGTTGTGTGAATATCCATTCAGCCAGAGGCACTGAGACAAGGAACGTGAGAGAAATTCTTTTTTGCGGAGGATCACAGGTTCGCTCAGACCCTTTGACAAATAACATACATTAACTTAAATCTTAGAGTGCCCT
Organism: Sorex araneus; assembly: GCF_027595985.1. Taxonomy (NCBI): domain Eukaryota; kingdom Metazoa; phylum Chordata; class Mammalia; order Eulipotyphla; family Soricidae; genus Sorex; species Sorex araneus. The sequence goes on from NC_073305.1 coordinate 53,504,431, forward strand.
GAGATCTCCTTTTATTACCATTCTACCATACATACCTCTAAAGGGCTCAATACAGTTGCATTATCAGGAAGAACATTAAGGCAGTAAGGCATACATTGTCTCCTTATATCTGCAAGTCAGTGAGTTTCAGTGAGTTGAGAGAAGAAATATAAAGCCAAAAGCTTTCCTGGACTACAAGCACCTGGAGTTTGTATACCAAACACAAACTGGGCAAGCACCTGGGATCTGCATGTCAAAGACAGCCTGGGCAAGCACCTAGGATCTGTGAGAAGAGGAAGACTGACTCTTTCAGTATACTGAAATCTATGCTACTTATTGAAGGCAGCTTAAAGAAAGAGATATTCAGCCTCATCCAAACCAGTCTCGCCCATTTTCATGGGTTCTGTGTTCATGCCCATTTGCGGTACAGTCTACACGGGCTCACCCTGATGGCCTAGACCGGCCCCAACAACTTCAACAAAGTCTTCAAAGCCCCTTCCATGAATTCAACCTTCAATAAAGATTATTTGGGGATTTCAGATATTTGCTCCTCTACTAGATAGATAGATAGATAGATAGATAGATAGATAGATAGATAGATAGATAAGAGATATTGTAATGTGTAGTTTAATCAAGGAAATAAAATTGAAAGCAAATGGAGTTTATTAAGGGAATAACATACATTAACTTAAATCTAAAATTAGTGAATATGGGGGAAAAGAAATATAATACATATCAAAAGCAAAATAGTACATAGTTGAGAGTATGTTGTTTACAATGACCTCAACACTTCCTTCAGTCCTACTATGGGTAATACATCTTCCAGTGTTGACACCAGTATTTTTTAAACTAGAATACATAGATACATGATATATTGCTGCATTTATGTGAATATGAGTTCTCCAATAGAAAGCTAAAATGTTATATTTATATTCTTATTTTTTAATTAAAAAATATCATAAATCATCTTCATAATCAGCTATAAACTGAATTACTGAGAAGCCAGTTAGTGTCCAGAGAATCACATCACTGATTGCCTGTGTTGGAAAGCACACTAGCAAAACCATAATCTGATACTATCTTTGTATGTATGCGAACATTTTACTTTGCAGATTTGGAAAAAAAAGAAGACTAAAAAATAAACAATGCTTTCAAGTCAAGTGATGTCATGGTATAACAAAGAAATGATTTTATAATAGTAGAGAAAATAATTCAAAGAGTTGAATCTCTGCACCGCAAACGATACAGTGACCAAAATACAAAGACTATCTACAGAATGGGAAAGGCTATTTACACAATACCCATCAGATAAGGGGTTGATATCAATGGTATATAAAGCACTGGTTGAACTCTACAAGAAGAAAACATCCAACCCCTTCAAAAAATGGGGCGAAAAAATGAACAGAAACTTTCCCAAGGAAGAGATACAAATGGCCAAAAGGCACATGAAAAAGTGCTCTACATTACTAATCATCAGAGAGATGCAGATCAAAACAACCACGAGATACCACCTCACACCACAGAGACTAGCACACATCCAAAAGAACAAAAGCAACCACTGTTGGAGAGGATGTGGGGAGAAAGGGACCCTTCTACATTGCTGGTGGGAATGCCCACTGGTCCAGCCCTTTTGGAAAACAATATGGACGATTCTCAAAAAATTAGAGGTTGAGCTCCCATTTGACCCAGCAATACCACTGCTGGGAATATATTCCAGAGGAGCAAAAAAGTATAGTCGAAATGACATCTGCACTTATATGTTCATCGCAGCACTGTTTACAATAGCCAGAATCTGGAAAAAACCCGAGTGCCCTAGAACAGATGACTGGTTGAAGAAACTTTGGTACATCTGTACAATGGAATACTATGCAGCTGTTAGAAAAAAGGAGGTCATGAAGTTTGCATATAAGTGGATCAGCATGGAAAGTATCATGCTAAGTGAAATGAGTCAGAAAGAGAGAGACAGACATAGAAAGATTGCACTCATCTGTGGAATATAGAATAATAGACTAGGAGTCTAACACCCAAGAATAGTAGAAATAAGTACCAGGAGGTTGACTCCATGGCTTGGAGGCTGGTCTCTCATTCTGGGCAACTCAGAGAAGGGAACACCAAGTAAAATGTGGTCGGAGGTCATGCTAGGGAAGGGTGATGCGTGCCGAACGTAGACTGGAGACTGAACACAATGGCCACTCAACACCTTTATTGCAAATCACAACAGCTAATCAGAGAGAGAGAACAAAAGGGAATACCCTGCCATAGAAGCAGTGTGGGATGGGGGGGAGACGGGACTGGGGAGGGTGGGAGGGATGCTGGGTTTACTGGTGGTGGAGAATGGGCACTGGTGAAGGGATGGGTTCTCAAACTTTGTATGGGGGAAACATGAGCACAAAAATGTATAAATCTGTAACTGTACCCTCACGGTGATTCACTAATTAAAAATTTAAAAATAAATTTTAAAAAAACAAAGAGTTGAATCATCACAGGTAAGAGGTAATTTATATATGCTCAACCAAAACAATTGTCAGTATATTTTTATCATTTTACCATAAAAATTGTCATAGATAGGGATGTATGTTGGTAGTACAGTCCATTCCTCACATATATGAGGTACCATCAAAAAGAAATGACTGTAAAATGACTATTTTTAGAAACATATTATAAGCTATTGCATTTTGTTGTTTTGCTTATAATTAACTTTTTTATTTATTGATTTTACATAACTGTTATAATAAACATTTATATCTATACATATTTAGGCCTCATACATATAACTGAAACAAGATTAATTACAATTGTATATGGTTTATTTCTTTAAAAATAAAACCCATATTCCTTGGAACTCTCCCCAGAGGAGAGTTTTGATTACATGCAGACTGGGAAGATCTGGTTTTGTTTTTTTGTTTGTTGGTTTGGTTTTTGCTTTTTGGGTCACACCCAGCGATGCTCAGGGGTTACTCCTGACTCTGCCCTCAGAAATTACTCCTGGCGGTGCTTGAAGGACCATATGGCATGCCGGGGATTGAACTTGGGTTGGCTGCGTGCAAGGCAAATGCCCTACCTGCTGTACTATGTGGCTCCGGGCCCAGACTGTGAAGACCTGTGATTGTTGGACAAGACAACCAGAGAACTTTATCCACAAGTCCCTGGTAGTTCACTGTGACCGTATGGAGAACCAAGCCATTTTCATATTAAACAAATAGGAAACCTGATGTAAATGAAACTCCATCTACATCCAGAATCTCAAAGAACAAAACACATAAATGAATATACTAGGATATTTTACCATCTCAAGGTTATGGATAGAGACGGTCCAAGTTTCACGACCAAATCTCAGAGGAGATGCAAGCCAAGACACTAAAATTCATAAATATTTGGCCTCCCAACTGCAAACTCTGGGGCAGCAGCGAGAGGCAGACAGGATGAATCCCCGCTCTACTGAGACCCGTTATTCCCACACCTAACTGCTGCCTCCACACCAACGGCTCAACTCCACTACTTCACTAATAATCTCTGCAGAGGAACCAAACAGCATAAATTCCAGGTATTTCAGTGTTCAGGCTGAGAACTCGGGTTTTCTCAGAGTGGGGGCTGGCAGCCTCCCTGCATCCCACCCTACTTCCAGAAGCCCCTGAACCACGCCCACATCCCACAGCCACCACCACGTCAACTAATCAGTCAAGCTCATCAGATCCTGAAGTTTCTGGACCATGTGGCTGCATATATAGCCTTGCAACACCTCCAAATTCCACAACACGGAAATCCCAATAGGAACATACTAAATTAGATGATAAAGCCAAAACAAAACAATAACCCAGAAGGTTCAACTAGAAACAAACAGCTTAGTAAATTCTTAGACAAGAACTTAACATCCCCGTGGTGAGATATAACAATTTCCACAAGTTCTCTATTACTGAGGTATTTTTTGATAATTGCTTTAGCCATTTAGTTATAACAAGCAACATAAAATAAATTATTGTGTGCCTAATAAAGGGCCAGCCTTGAAGGGATGGTTGGGAAAATGAGGACAATGGTGGAGGGACAGTCACTCTGGTGGTAGAATTGATGTGGAACATTGAAAGCCTGTAACAACTATATTACACACAACTTTGTAAACCACGGTGTTAAAGTATTTTAAAAAAATCCAAAACAATGCTTAAATTTGAGGAAAAAAAGCTATAACTGTAACAGGAATGTTTACACTTCTAGCTTACCATTTTTCCTACTTGCTAAATATATAATAATACAGTCAAATTATAAATAATAATGAAAATAAAATTCTCTTACAACAAACATATCTTTGACCTAAATCTTTTAAATCTATAATAAAAGGTACCAAATATTCATCCTTATTAAATAAAGTGGCCGAAATGAATATATATTCTCCAAATATAATTATTGCACTCATTTAATAAAACTTTATATGGGGCTGAAGAGATAGTATAGGGGTTGTTTGCCTCACATGTGGCTGACCCCAGTTTGCTCCCAAGCACCAGACTTGCTCCCTCTCAGTACAAAACAAAAAAAAAACTTTGTAAATGACTAAGTAATCAGATGAATTTATTTACAGAAAAAGTAATTCTTACATGTTTACTTACATGATAATCAGCTTCAGGAAGTTTAATACCAGGAAATAAGTCACTTGTTATTCCATTAAATAAGGGTATATCATGTGATAGAAACTTTGGCTCATTTACATCTTTAATTGATCGAAGAAGCTAAAAATCATCCAAAAAGTTAATTGCCAATATTTGTCCCATACTTCCTCTTACCAAAAGTGAAATTTACATGGATATATGGAAACACCTCCCCCCCCACAAACACAAAAGTAAATGCTTTGTTCATCAAGTCAAAAGGTCTTTGCACTTGCATCAAATATAACATAAAATAACCCCTAAACTATCATTTTTAGTACCAACTCTGGTATAATATCTGGCTAACCTTGCTAAAACTAAATTATCTTAACTTTTACAATGTATGTATTTAATACTTACAAGTATATCTTCATTTTCATCTGGAAATTTTAGTTTTAGGTTTCCAGCAGCTATTAAAACTGCTTTTACTGCTCGCATTCCATAGTCATAATGAAACTGTGATGAGAGCTGCTCTGAGCAAAGTCTGTAAGTCATTACTATCTTCACAGACAGAGGTTTTGCATTCAAAAATCCATAGGAATAGAGAGAGATTTCTGCTATGAGGGCATAGTTTGGAACCATCATAGCAACTGTTCTAAAAAGAACCTGAAGTATATAGCAAATCAAATATATTAATTGCATAAAACAAACTATTTTTAAGCTAAGCATTCAAACATAACATACTAAAATTAAAAAAAAATATTCCTCTAATGCAACACCTTTTAATTAACTGTAAATTTTCCAGTAGCACTTTAAAATTAAATCATAATATTACTGTCATATTAGCACTGTGTCCCATTGTTCATCGTTTTGCTTGAGCGGGCACCAGTAACATCTCCAGTCCCATTGTCATATTAAATTCTAATTTTTCAGATGTCCATCCAAAACGTTTTTGAAGGTTTTCTTCAAGTGAGAAAATAATACTTACTATGGAGCAATAGCACAGAGGATATGGCGTTTGCCTTGCACACGGCTGACCCAGGTTTGATTCCTCCGCCCCTCTCGGAGAGCCCAGCAAGCTACCGAGAATATCTCGTCCGCTTAGCAGAGCCTGGCAAGCTACCCGTGGAATATTCGATATGCCAAAAACAGTAACAACAAGTCTCACAATGGAGACATTACTGGTGCCCGCTTGAGCAAATCGATGAGCAACAGGATGACAGTGACAGACAGTGACATGTTTCTTACTGGATTATGTTGTTACTTTTGACTAACAAATTTATAACTTTGTTAATCATAAATTAAGAGGCAATAAAAAGTATTACCTTAAGATTGTCTGGTAATTCAGAACGTCCTGCATAACCAGGATTCATGGTAATAGCTACAAAACAGTTTGGATTGAGTTTAAGTTCCGTTCCTTCAAAATTAAACACTTCCAGTTTCTGCTGAATGGCTCGCTGAATGCAAAGGATCTGCTGAGCTACCACAGACAGCACTTCAAGCTCAATTCGATTAAACTCATCAAAGCAAGCCCAAGCTCCAGAAGAAGCCAATCCTTTAAAAAACTAAAGTAATAAATATTATTTTTCTTAGGAAAGAAAATTATTTGTCAAATAAATATTTAACTTACACTAAATTGAAAATTAGTTAATGAAAGTCCATGGATTAAAAATGTTTCTACCCCTGAAACCAAGGTTCAAGTTTTTTATGATTCATTTTTTAATGTAGGCAAAGTCACAACTGTTGATATAACTCTAGAACTGAAATTGATTAGATAGCAAAGCTCAATATTAAAATGAATAAGTATAAAATCAATTTTTATGTAAAAATTGTTATATCTCATCATGGGGTTGGGGTTGTGAAATCCTTGTCTAAGGATTTACTAAACTGTTTTTTGCAAACTGAGTTTTCTGTATTACTATTTTCATTTGTTGAGTGTAGTTGGCTTCTATGCTACTTTCTCAACTAATTCGGTTTGCTACATTTGCTTTGCAGCTTTACCTTTCCCATTGCTAGATAATCTAATCCATCTGAACAGTTGAACACCACACACTGTACAGCAAGAGCTTTAGCCAAGTCCTTAGTCGTTTCAGTTTTTCCAGTGCCTGCTGGCCCCTCAGGTGCACCTCCAAGATTTAGGTAGAAGGCACCTATCTGAAAGGAAAAAATATACGTGAAAAGAAATCTAAGTTTAACATAAAAATAAACCAGACAATTGCTTACAAAACAGATTTTGTCTTCTTTGTAGCTTCACAGATACAGTTAATTACTGTTAATTGTTAATACACAATTTTTTTTCAGGTTACAAGCATTGATTTATTACTTTTTCTCCAATTTTCATTAGGTGCCATTATTTACAATACTTTTTTCTTTTATTATTATTATTATTATTATTATTATTATTATTATTATTATTATTATTATTATTTTGCTTTTTGGGTCTCACTTGGCAATGCTCAGGGGTTACTCCTGGCTCTTCACTCGGGAGTCACTCCTGGCGGTGCTCAGGGGACCATATAGGATGCTGGGAATTGAACCCAGGTTGGCTGCATGCAAGGCAAATGCCCTACCCGCTGTGCTATTGCTCCAGCCCCTACAATACTTTTAATAACAAAGTTTCAAGCATACAGTGTTCCACCACACTCACCACCAGAGTGTCAGCACCTCTCACCAATGTCCTAAGGTCCTCTACACTCCTCCAAACACTTGAACAAACTCAGTTATATAGATTGACTCAGGGCCTGTTACCATTTGGCTTCTGTTAATTCCTTACTATGTTTCTTCATATTCCACATATGAGAGATTATTCTGCATTTTCCTTTCGCCTTCTGACTTACTTCACCCAGCATAACCCTCTCTAGTTCCATCGATGTAGCAAGCAAACTGTGGGTTTCATCTTTTCATTTTCTTTCTTTTTTGTGTGTATGTGTTGTTGGTTTTTTGCACCCAGCTCAGGGATTATGCCTGGCTCTGTGCTCGGCATATACTCCCTAGTCCCCAACTTTTCTTATAGCTGATTAGTAGTTCAGTGTGTGTGTGTGTGTGTGTGTGTGTGTGTGTGTGTGTTAAAGTTTTTTTTATCCACTCATCTGTTTTTATTTATACATTATTGAGTAACAAATAGCACACATGTAATAGGGAAGAAGATAGACTGCATTATTATTCTTCTCTAGTAGATAATAACAAAATTGTTATATAAGATTCATTTTAACATTTATCAGATTTACAGCTTCACTGAAACTCTGTTCAAGTTTGTTATCAAAGTAATTTCTGAATCAGAAAACATAAGGATAGATATGTACCTCTAGTAGACCTGAGCATTTTTTCTGTGCTAAATTTTCTTTTTTATGTGACAGTTTATTTCTGGTCTCCAGGATGAAATGAAGAAAAAGATGGTTGTTTTTATTTTATTTTTTGCTCTTTCACATGCTTAGAATTTTATTTTTTGTTTTTATTTTTTTAATTTTTTTGTAATGAGTCACAGTGAGGGTACAGTTACAGATTCACACCTTTTCGTGCTTATTTTTCCCTCATGCAATGTTCGAGAGACCGTCCCTCCACCAGTGTCCATTCTCCACCACCAATGAACCCAGTATCCCTCCCACCCCCCAATCCCATCCCCCGCCCCACCCCACCTCTGTGGTGGGGCATTCCAATTTGTTCTCTCTCTCTCCTTTGGGGTGTTGTGGTTTGCAGTAGGGGCACTGAGTGGCCATCGTGTTCAGTCTCTAGTCTACTTTCAACACGCATCTCCCTCCCCGAACAGGATCTCCAATCACATTTTACTGGTGTTCCCTTCTCTATCTGGGATGACTTTCCCCCAGCGTGTGAGGCCAGCCAGCTTCCAAGCTATGGAACCAACCTCCTGGTATTACATACTACTATTCTTGGCTATTAGTCTCCTACTCTGTTGCTTTATATTCCACAGATGAGTGCAATTTTTCTATACCTGTCCCTCTCTTTCTGGCTCATTTCACTTAGCATGATAATTTCCATGTTGATCCACTTATATGCAAAGTTCATGACTTCATCTTTTCTGACAGCTGCATAGTATTCCATTGTATAGATGTACCAAAGTTTCTTTAACCAGTCATCTGTTCTCAGGCACTCGGGTTTTTTCCAGATTCTGACTATTGTAAACAGTGCCACGATGAACATATAAGTGCAGATGTCATTTCGACTATACTTTTTTGTTTCTCCAGGATATATTCCCAGAAGTGGTATCGCTGGATCAAATGGAAGCTCAATTTCTAATTTTTTGAGTAGTGTCCATATTGTTTTCCAAAGGGGCTGGACCAGTGGGCATTCCCACCAGCAGTGTAGAAGGGTCCCTTTCTCTCCACATCCTCTCCAACAACGGTTGCTTTTGTTCTTTTGTGTGCCATTCTCTGTGGTGTGAGGTGGTATCTCATGGTAGTTTTGATCTGCATCTCCCTGATGATTAGTGATGCAGAGCATTTTTTCATGTACCTTTTAGCCATTCATATCTCTTTCTTGGAAAAGTTTCTGTTTATTTCTTCGGCCCATTTTCTGATGGGGTTGGGTGTTTTCTTCTTGTAGAGTTCAACCAATGCTTTGTATACCCTTGATATCAATCCTTTATTTGATGGGTATTGGGTGAATATCCTTTCCCATTCTGTAGATTGCCTTTGTATTCTGGTCCCTGTGTCTTTTGCGGTGCAGAAGCTTCTTAGTTTAATATAGTCCCATTTGTTTAACTCTGTTTTTACTTGATTGCTTAGCTCTGTGTCATCTTTGAAGATAGCTTTAGCTTCAATATCGTGAAAGGTTTTGCCGACCTTGTCTTTGATGTACCTTATGGATTGTGGTCTGATGTTGAGGTCTTTAATCCATTTTGATCTGATTTTCGTGCATGGTGTCAGGTCGAGGTCTAAGCCCATTCTTTTGCATGTGGTTGTCCAGTTATGCCAGCACCATTTGTTGAAGAGGGTTTCTTTGCTCCACTTCACATTTCATGCCCCCTTATCAAAGATTAGATGCTCATACATTTGGGGTTGTGTGTTGGGATATTCCACTCTTTCCTTTGGTCTGCGGCTCTGCCTTTGTTCCAGTACCGTGCTGTTTTAATTGTTACTGCTTTGTAGTAAAGTTTAAGGCTGGGGAGGGTGATGCCTCCCATCATCTTTTTCCCAAGGGTTTTTTTAGCTATCAGTGGGTGTTTGTTGTTCCATATGAATTTCAAGATTGTTTGATCCATTTCTTTAAAGAATGTCATGGGTATCCTTATAGGGATCGCGTTGAATCTGTATAATGCTTTGGGGAGTATTGCCATTTTGACAATGTTGATTCTCCCTATCCATGAGCAGGGGATATGTTTCCATTTCCCATGTCCTCTTTTATTTCATGGAGTAGCGCTTTATAGTTTTCTTTGTAGAGGTCCTTTACTTCCTTGGTTAAGCTGATTCTGAGGTATTTGATTTTCTGGGGCACGATTGTGAACGGGATTGCTTTTTTCATGTCCCTTTCCTCTGTCTCATTGTTTGCATATAGGAAGGCCATGGTTTTTTGGGTATTGATTTTATAGCCTGCGACCTTACTGTACAGGTCAATTGTTTCTAAGAGTTTCTTAGTAGAGCTTTTAGGCTTCTCTAGATATAGTATAATATCGTCTGCAAATAGTGAGAGTTTAATTTCTTCCTTTCTTATCTGAATGCCCTTAATATCTTTTTCTTGCCTAATGGCTATTGCTAGTACTTCCAGTACTATATTGAAGAGAAGTGGTGAGAGTGGACATCCTTGTCCCCAATCTTAGAGGAAAGGCCCTTAGTTTTCCACATTGATGATAATGCTTGCCATAGGTTCGTGGTAGATGGCTTTGACTATCTTGAGGAAAGTCCCTTCTATACCCATTTTGGCAAGAGTTTTCATAATAAACAGGTGCTGGATCTTGTCAAATGCTTTCTCTGCATCTATTGATATGATCATATGGTTTTTATCTTTACTTTTGTTGATATGATGGATTATGTTGATTGATTTCTGAATGTTAAACCATCTTTGCATCCCCGGGATGAATCTCACTTGGTCATGGTGTATGATCTTTTTGATGAGTTGTTGGATCCTATTTGCTAGTATTTTGTTGAGGATCCTCACATCAGTGTTCATCAGGGATGTTGGTCTATAGTTTTCTTTGTTAGTGGTGTCTTTGATTGCTTTTGGTATTAGGGAGATATGTGCCTCATAGAAACTGTTCGGGAGGGTTCCTGTCTTTTCAATTTCCTGGAAAAGCTTGAAGAGAACTGGTAACAAATCTTTAAATGTTTAGAAGAATTCACCAATGAATCCATCTGGACCTGGGCTTTTGTTTTTTGGGAGACTTTTGATTACAGTTTCAATTTCCTTAATATTTATGGGCCTATTCAGGTATTCCAAGTCTTCTTGGTTCAGTCTTCGAAGATTGTAGGAATCAAGGAATTCGTCCATTTCTTTTAGGTTCTCTTGTTCTGTGGCATACAGACTTTCAAAGTAGTCTCTGATGATCTTTTGAATCTCCTTGGTTTCTGTTTTGATGTCCCCCTTTTCATTTCTGATTCGGTTTTATTAGGGTTCTCTCTCTCGCTCTTTCTTTGTGAGTCTTGCTAGCGGTTTATCAATCTTATTTATTTTCTCAAAGAACCAGCTCTTTGTTTCATTGATCTTTCGGATTGTTTTTCAGGTTTCCATATCATTAATTTCTGCTCTAAGTTTTATTATTTCTTTCCTTCGATCTGGTTTGGGTTCATTTTGCTGGTCCTCTTCTAAGATCTTGAGCTGCGAAGTCAAGCTATCTATATAAGCCCTTTCTTCATTCCTGAGGAAAGCTTGCAGAGCTATAAATTTTCCCCTTAACACAGCTTTGGCTGCATCCCATAGGTTCTGGTAGCTTGTGTCTTCATTCTCAGTTGTTTCAATGTATTTTTTTATTTCCTCCTTGATTTACTTCGTGACCCACTCATTGTTCAACAGTGAGTTGTTTAATTTCCAGGTGTTTGATTTGGTTCTCCACGTCTGTGTGTGATTAACTTCCATCTTCAGCGCATCATGGTCTGAGAAGATAGTTGATACAATTTCTATCTTCCCGATTCTATTAAGGTGCAGTTTGTGACCCAGAACGTGGTCTATTTTGGAAAATGTTCTGTGTGCACTGGAAAAGAATGTGTATTCTTTTTTTGGGGGGGGTGTATAGCCCTGTATAGGTCTATTAGCCCTGTCTCCACCATTTCTTCCTTCAGAGCCACTGTTTCCTTGCTGAGTGTTGTTCTTGTCTATCTATCCAGAGGTGATAGGGCAGTGTTGAAGTCTCCAACTACTATCGTGGCACTAGTTATGTCCCCCCTTAAATTCTGTTAGGAGATCTTTTAAGTATTTAGCTGGTCGTTCATTAGGTGCTTATACGTTTAATAGTATGATTTCTTCCTGTTGTACATATCCCTTGATGAATAGGAAATGACCTTCGCTGTCCCTTCTGATCTTTTTCAGCCTGAAATCTATGTTGTCAGATACTAGTATGGCCACCCCAGCTTTTCTGAGGGAGTTGTTTGCTTGCAGGATTGTTTTCCATCCTTTGACTTTGAGTCTGTGTTCGCTCTGACTGTTCAGGTGTGTTTCTTGTAGGCAGCAGAAAGTTGGGTTTAGTTTCTGAATCCATTTTGCCACTCTGTGCCTCTTGATTGGTGCATTTAGACTGTTAACATTAAGGGAAATTATTGTCATGGGATTTTGTGCCATCTTTCTGTAGGGTTTGTTGTTCTTGTAGGGTTTTTCCTTGTCTTATAGTAGCCCTCTTAGTCCTTCTTTTATGTTTGGTCTTGAGTCTATGAAGTTCTTGAGCTGTTGTTTCTCCGTGAAATAGTGTATGGTCCCTTCAAGTTTAACTGAGAGTTTAGCCGGGTAAAGTAGTCTTGGTGAGGCGTTCATTTCATTGAGTTTTTTCACTATATCCCTCCATTGCCTTCGGGCTTGGAAGGTTTCTTCTGAAAGGTCTGCTGTGAATCTAAGGGGTGCTCCTTTGTATATGATTTCCTTCTAGAGCCATTTTGAGATCTTTTGCATTATTTGTTGTTGCCTATTTGTTTTCTGTAACTCATCTTCAAGCTCGCTGATTGTGTCCTCGGCTGTAGCCATTCTATTGTTGAGGGCTCCTACTGAGTTTTTTATTTCATCTACCGATTCTTTTAATTGTGTGACTTCTGTTCATAGTTTTAAAATTTCTGCTCTCATTTCCTCCTGGATTATCTTGGTGGACCGTTCCAGTGCTGCATCCATATCCTCCCTTAATTTATTGGATGTTCGTTCCATAGTTGCTTTGAGTTCCTAAACCATCTTCACGATTTCTTCTCTGAATTCTGAATTCTGAAATCTGAGAGGAGATTGTATTTCTGGGAAGTCCCTGTTGGGGTTTTTGAGATCCTCTCTTCCATCTCTCCTGACAGTGGGGATTTTCACTGTTTCTTCATGTTGTTATGGGCTTTACTGTCAGGTGCTCCACATTACCTTGTGAGGGGCCTCAATTGAAGACGTAGGGCTATGATGTCTTTAAAAACGACTTTTTGTGCAGCTTGATGTGTCCACTGATAGTGTTTTTGAAATTAGGATGGTATAGGCTAATTGACAGCATATAGTGACTAAGATGAACAGGGTATTCTTCAGAGGAATAGGTTATACCAATTGTGACCAAAGCACTATGCATGGGTTGGGAGAAATAACTGCAGACGCATAAGGGGTCCCCAGGTCCAGAAAGAGGCCACGCCCCCTTTTGAGACGACACCCCCTGACCTGGGAACGCGCCCCTAACAACCTGTGAGAGGAGACCAGCGCTGTTCACGCAGGCCCAGATAGCGAAGGTGATGGCACTGCCAGCGGCCTGGAAGCCCCAGGCAGCAGGCGATGGGGAGGCAGGACTGGACGGGAGGGAAGTGCGCAGAGATCCACGGGTACCTGTGAGAGGAGACCAGCGCTGTTTACGCAGGCGCAGACGGCGAAGGTGATGGCACTGCCCATGGCCGGGAAGCCCCAGGCAGTGGGTGATGGGGAGGCAGGACTGTTAATACACAATTTTCAGAGGCACAAAGAAAAAGCAAAGGGAATCTACCCTGGGGAGTTAACATTTGACTGGGGAAGTTTAATTTTGTATTCTACAAAAATTCTCAGAAGTAAATATTTATTATTGAGGTTTAACTAAAAGGTAATTTGGAATTTTGGGGAAAAAAAGCTATATTCAATTATTACAGATCATAGAATAAGATTTGAAGAGCATGTTAAATTTAGATTTAAAACTATGACACGGGGGCTGGAGCAATAGCACAGCAGGTAGGGCATTTGCCTTGCACATGGCCAACCCTGGTTTGATTCCCAGCATCCCACATGGTCCCCCGAGCACCGCCAGGAGTTATTCCTGAGTGCAGAGCCAGGAGTTAACCCCTGTGCATTGCCGGGTTTGACCAAAAAAAAAAAAAAAAAACTATGACACCCCATCAATAATTAAGCCCTAATATGTAACTTATATTTATAAATTAATTAAAAATTAATTTCATACCAATGTTCTGTAACACCTATCAGTCAGAGGTGTAATGACAAGTCGAGGTGAATTACCAAGATATTCATAGGCATATTTTACGTTGCAGTTAATTATACGAACTCGAACATTCTCATTTTCCCAATAATATCTAAGCTGAGCAAGCCATTGGAAATCTGTATCATGTGAGACACCTAAAAAGAATAAAGTAAAACAATAAATACAATCTGGAAATAGAAATAATCTGAAAAACATTTTTTAGTATCTAGGAGAAAATGTTAAAATAATTCACATTTTTTTAATTTCTAAAACTATCATGTAAAATAAATTCCACCAAGTCAGAAAAAGGAAATACATGGTATATTATAGTCCTTTCTAGAAAGCATTAATATTTATCATTAAAGCAAAAGCAAAAAGTCACATACCTATGTCAATCATGTCCATGACCACATCCCTAGCATGGACATCAATAGTAACCAAAGCTCCCAGAGTAATTCTGGTTTGCTTTGACAATTTTCCTCTCACTAGCTCTACAATGTCATTTAGTTGACTCTGAAGTTCCTTATAATACTTCTTTAATTTCTACAAAATAAAAAACAAACATTGTTATATGCAAGCATGTATTTTATACATTTTATACTAAGAAATCCTGATATCCTCATATATATATATAAAGAAATTATAGGCTAGGGTAATTTATTTGTAAGTAGTAAAATATTAAGCAAAAGTTTTCAATGAACTTTGCAATTTTAATGTACTGTGTAGAAATTGAGAGAGAGGAACTAAGGATATAGTGTGAAGTGATAGAGCACATACCTACCATAAAGCACATGTGCAGGCCAGAGTGATAACATAGCAGGTAAGGCATCTACTTTACACAGAGCCCACCTGGGTTTGATCCCTGAATCCCATATGGTCCCCTGATCCTGCCAGAAGTGATCCCTGAGTGCAGAGTTTGGAGTAAGTGCTGAGTACTGCCCCGTGAGGCCCAAAACCAAAATGAAAAAAAAAAAAAAAGAAAGAAAAAAACCTACAAAACCAAAAAAAAAAAGAAAACCATAAAGTTGGGGCTGGGGCAATAGCACAGTGGGTATGGTGTTTGCCTTGCACGCAGCCGACCCGGGTTCGATTCCCAGCATCTCATATGGTCCCCTGAGCACCACCAGGAGTAATTCCTGAGTGCAAAGCCAGGAGGTAATCCCTGTGCATCGCTGGGTATGACCCAAAAAGAAAAAAAAATCATAAAGTATATGTATATATAAAACCAAGCTCCCAAAAGACATCTAATAGCCTAGTTCTCCCTCTTGGAGAACCTGACAAGCTACCAAGAGTTTATTGCCCGCATGGGAGAGCCTGGCAAGCTCCCCATGGCATATTCATACCCCAAATACAGTAAAAGATATATACATACCTCTTGGAGAGTCCGGCAAGCTACCGAGAGTATCCCGTCCGCACGGCAGAGCCTGGCAAGCTCCCCGTGACATATTCGATATGCCAAGAATAGTAATGATAGGTCTCATTTCCCTGACCCTGAAAGAGCCTCCAATCCTTCAGAAAGACGAGTAAGGAGAAGCTAGTAAAATCTCAGGGCTGATGGAGCTGAAGCAATAGCACAGCGGGTAGGACATTTGCCCTGCACGTGGATGACCCGGGTTTGATTCCCAGCATCCCATATGGTCCCCTGAGCATCTCCAGGGGTGATTCCTGTGCAGAGCCAGGAGTAATCCCTGTGCATCGCCAGGTGTGACCCCCCCAAAAAAAGAAAAATAAATAAAACAAAATCTCAGGGCTGAGTGTAACAGAGATGTTACTGGTGCCCACTCGAGAAAATTGACGAACAGGATGACAGTGATACAATGATACAGAAAGTACATGTATAGTACTGCAAGGCCCTGAGTTTGATCCCTGGGCATGCTGCACTCAATGCAGCAACACTGAGTATGGACCTTATTAAAACCCCTCACAAGGCTGAGTCAACTGGGCCACCAAGTGGGAGGCAAGTGAGCCCAGTGCCCACCTAACAGAGCCCAAGCATCTGAAAACTTCTACACTCTGCAATCGCCACAATCCTCCCACCAGATTCCACCTGTTTGGGACAAGCTTCGCCCAATAATTAATCCACTGAAAAACTCAGGTATGTGGGTTTTGTGACTAAAATCTCCAGGATTTCACAGAATCGGGGATGGGCTACCTCCCTCCATCTCCCTCTACTTCTGGAAGTCCTGGCAGTCACACACATGCCCCAAAGCTGCAACCCAGTTAAAATTTTAACTCCAGCTATATCACTCTGTTAAAAATTTTGGGCATCTCAAGCTCTACAACACTGATAAACCAGGAGTATTGATTGGATGGGATGCATTGTAGAAGAAAATCTGGATTAACAAAATGTAAACACAGAAGGTTTAACCTATAACAACATCTTAGTAATCAATTTCTTATACAAGTTTTTTATGACTCCATGATGAGATACTACAATCTTCACTAACTTTCTTCTAAGGAAACATTTTTTTGATCATTCTGTTAGCAAACTATTGATAACAAGGAATATAAAGTAATGTATTGATGGCCTGTTAATGAGGGAAGAATTAAGGGGTGGCTGGGAAAATTGGAGAGAATGGTGGTAAGAAGGTGTAATGGTGGTGGGATTGGTATTGGAATATTGAATGCCTGCAACAAATCACTATGAACAACTTTGTAAACCACAGTGTTTATGTAATGTTTGGGGGGGGGGATTTAAAAAGAATCAAATAATGTCTTACCTCTGCCCCACTACGTATAACTTCCTGTGTCTCTGAAGTCCAAAACATTTGAGAAACACAAAGTACAACTTGACCAGGCCACTCTCGAACCCAGTCTTTTCTTGCAGATTCTGGATAAGCCTGAAAATTAAAGTGGATCTCTAGTTTCAAAGTTGTGGGAAGGGGTAAAAAGCTATCTAATAATAGAAATATATATTATTTGGTATATTCATAGGCTATAATATAAAATCATGAAAAAAATTTTAAGTGACTATTTGCAATTTAATAACTATTTAAAATACCTAATATGTTCTTAAATTATTTTCTTTTTAAAATATTCATATATAAGAAATGAAAGAAGGAACCCAGTATATTGAAAAAGAGTTATCTCTAGAAGGACTTGATCTGATTTTTCTAAAAAGTTATTTCTTGGGGCTGGAGTGATAGCACAGCAGGTAGGGCATTTGCCTTGCATGCGGCGGACCCGGGTTTGATTCCCAGCATCCCATATGGTCCCCCGAGCACCGCCAGGAGTAATTCCTGAGTGCATGAGCCAGGAGTAACCCCTGTACATCGCTGGGTGTGACCCAAAAAGCAAAACAAAAAAGTTATTTCTTGGGGCTGGAGTGATAGCACAGCAGGTAGGGCATTTGTCTTGCGTCTGGCCAACCCGGGTTTGATTCCCAGTATCCCATATGGTCCCCCGAGTACCACCAGAAGCAATTCTTGAGAGCATGAGCCAGTAGCAACCATTGTGCATCACTGGGTGTGACACAAAAGGCAAATAAATACATAATAAAAATTTATTTCTATATATTTTTCTTCTGCTATGGAACTTATTAAATTTTCTACATATTACAGATTCTATTATAATGAACTATAAGGGTTATTTTTAAAACTTTAGAAAAAATCATAGCAGAGTATTATAGAGATATCAAAATTTAATTTAAAGATATACTATGCAATTTGGTTTGGGAAAGAAGTGGATTAGAAGTAACATAAAGTGGAAGGTCTTAATCACCTGGTGGTGATAAAGGTACTATAACTTTGTACATCAAATCCACAAATGGTAACACTACTTACACATATTAACAAACTATAATAAAAACAAATGGAATAAATAAGTCCCTCAAATTTTTTTTGCTTTGATCAGGGAAATGCTGTTTTAGTTCTTAGCACCACATTTGCTCCAGAGCACTGCATCACTGGTGTAGCCCTGATGCTCTTCCATTTGCTCTTTACTGGATAAATTCCTGCTTATTTGTTGATTTTTCCTCACTTTCACTTTCTCTATGAGCCTATTAGTGGAAATCCCCCATTCTGTTATATATACATTATTTTTTCTCTCATGACACCTTTTAATTTTATAGCATTTAATCACTTATTACTGATTCTTATTAATAGTTTCACATGTATCTATTCTTCTATTTGAGATCATTGACACTTTATACACAGCATTGTATAATTTTATGGAATGCAATCTAATGACTTGTGCGGGGCCTGATAGATGATACAACAGTAGGGCTCTTGCCTTACATGCGACTGACCCAGGTTTGATCCCCACAACCCCATATGGTCCCCCAAGCCCATCAAGAGAGATTCCTGAGCCCAGAACCAAGAGAAAGCCCTGGGTAGAGCTGAGTGTGACACCAGAACCCCAGAACTAAATAAACAAGCAATATAATGAAATATACATAGTAAAATGTTTGTTAATTATTTAAATATTTAATACTTTTTTAAAATAATTGTCTATTCAATAAGATTTACGAGTCTTAGAAACAAAGATTAACAAAAATAAGAAAGATAATAAAATAGTAAGAATTTATTCAAAATCTAAAAGGAGACATTTACAGGATATCAGCTATAAGTTAGTACATAGTGTCTCAGTGATAGAGCACTTACTTTGCATATGTGAGAGCCTGGGTTAGATTCCCAGTGCCATAGAAAAGAACAAAAACCACATAGAATATCAAGTATATTAAATTCTAGGAATTTACCAGCCTGGCTGCAGCAATCACATCATGAATACTACGGAGCATTAGAGTTTCCACTTGAATAAGCCACTTTTCCACAGCACCTCGTGCTGCACTTGTGGATATTAGTGCAATCAGCTCCACTCGCTCTCCTTCAGAGCTAAACATAGCTTTGATGTCCAAATTGGGAAGGAACTCCAGTTTAGCAATGCCTTCAAAACATTTTTTTAAGTGAGGTTGCACTCTAAGTGGATCTTTGGTCTCTGACAAAATCTCTAACATTTCATCATTAGATAAGAAGAAAAAACTAAAGGGAAATAAGCAAATATAAAAGTTTTAGTTATAATTCATCACACAACTGAAAATACAGCTAGAGTACAGTTGCTCATTCAGCATACCGTGGGAAAAAGAGACGTTTTTTTTCAAGATATGCATTAAGCCCTTTCATAATTTTGTCCAAAAGGTCATTGCAATTCTGTAGTTTTTCCAGTAAACCTGTTAAAGAAGTAGCCACAAGAACCTAAAAGAGACACATTTGTTCAGGTCAAAACTAAAGTAACAGACATAGTAATAAGTGATGTAATAAGTAACAAGACTATTATTATAAATAAGACTATAGTGATAAGACTATTAAATAAAAAGTAATCTATATCACATGTGAAAATTGTTCAAATGCCAAAGGATTTATGAAAATTTCTCTGAAGTGTTTTTGCATAAATTTTAATACATATTACTCTTAAACAAGAATGATAGTTACAAATGAAAAATTATGATTGTCATATATATCTCCAATTTCCAAATGAATGACGAGAGAGGAGATTGGCTTTTGTTTCGGTGTTTTACTGATTCAAGGGATAACTAAAATCATATATATTAAAGATGTTGAACCAGGTGCTTTAACATCTGTATATGTTTTACTGCTCATTTTTAATAATTGCAACTAAGAATCATTTTTATATTCTAAAAGAGTTAAAAAATTAAAAGAAAAATATTTTATGGCACATAAAAATTCAGTATCCATCATAGTTTTAAAATAATGTAAACACATCAAAAGTCAACATGTAAGGCTTTGGCTCTTAGTAAATACAATGCAGCTTTTTTTTATACAGTATTGAAACAAATTGTCATTTTCCAAAATTAATGCCATATTTTCTAAAAAATGAATGTTTACTTAGTGGACTATGTATACTTTAAGTACAAAGACTATATAGTCTGATGCCTGAAATTCTATTATAAACAACTTTGTAAATCACAGCACCTTAATTTAAAAGAATAAATAAGAATACACAGTTTCTAATTCAACATTAGAAACACACTGAACAAATACAGAAAGATCCCACAGAAGGGGAAAGAAAATTTACCCAAAACCCATCTGATATGGGATTAATATCAAGGATATGCAAGACACTAGTAGAATTGCATAAGAAAAAAAAACCTCCAACCCCATCAAAAACTGGGGAGAAGAAATGAACAGAAGTTTCCTCAAAAAAAGAAGTACTGGGGCTGGAGCACAGCGGGTAGGGCATTTGCCTTGCACACAGCCGACCCGGATTCAATTCCCAGTATCCCATATGGTCCCCTGACCACCACCAGGAGTAATTCCTGAGTGCAGAGCCAGGAGTAACCCCTGTGCATTGTCAGGTGTGACCAAAAAAAAAAAAAAAAGCACAAATGGCCAAAAGGCACGTGAAAAAAATGCTCCACATCGATAGTCATCAGGGAGATGCAAATTGAAACAATGAGATATCATCTCACACCACAGAGACTGGCACACATTCAAAAGAACAAAAGCAACCAGTGCTGGTGTGGATGTGGGGGAAAAGGGACACTTTTTCATTGTTGGTGGGAATGCCGACTGGTCCCTTTCTGGAAAACAATATGGACAGTCCTTCAGAAACTAGAAATTGAGCTTCTGTATGACCCCACAATACCACTTCTGAGAATATATCCCAAGGATGCAAAAAAGTACAGTAGAAATTACATCTGTACCTATATATTCATTGCAGCACTGTTCATAATAGCCAAAATCTGGAAACAACCTAAGTGCCCTAGAACAGATGACTGGTTAAAGAAACTTTGATACATCTACACAATGGAATACTACACAGCTGTTAGGAGAGATGAAGTCATGAAATTTGCTTATAAATGGATAGACATGGAGAGTATCATGCTAAGTAAAATGAGTCAGAAAGAGAGGGACAGACATAGAAGGTCTGCACTCATTTGTGGAGTATAGAATAATATCACATGAGGCTGACACCCAAGAACAGTAGATACAAGGGCCAGGAGGATTACCCCATAGCTGGAAGGCTGCTTCATGAGCGGAGAGGAGAAGGCAGATGGAATAGAGAAGGGATCACTAAGAAAATGATGGCTGGAGGAATCAGTTGGAATAGGAGATGTGTGCCGAAAGTAGATAATGGACCAAACATGATAACCTCTCAGTGTCTGTGTTGCAAGCCATAAATGCCCAAAAGTAGAGAGAGTATGGGGAATATTGTCTGCCATAGAGGCAGGGGGAGGGTGGAAAGGGAGTGTATATTGGGGATACTGGTGGTGGGGAATGTGCACTGGTGGAGGGATGGGTGTTTGATCATTGTGTGATCATAACCTAACCGTGAAAGCTTGTAACTATCTCACAGTGATTCAATAAAATTTTAAAAAACACACACTTAACAAGGTGCTATACTGGAAGAGATACAAATAGCCAGTAAGACCAAGTGAGAGAACAGTGGATACATTTCTCCCCATCACTCCCAGTACATAATCACTGAGAGGAATACCAGGTAACTCATCTGTACAATCAAGTCTCTAGATTTCTTGCTCTCACACATATATTTACACTCTCACAGGCTTGGTCTCACCCCAGTTTACTTTATTTCACTATCTGTTTTGCAAGAAAAGGGAAGCAATAGGTATATATAAGTAATGTAATACTTCATTTGAAGCATCTCCACATATAAGTATTACACCATATGAATGGGAAAAAATTAAAATTATTTTAGTGCTTTATGCTTTCTTATATTTTCTGAACTTTCCAGTTTACATAAAATGAGCAAGTTTTTTGTACTCAAAAAAAAAAAGTAAAGAAAGTCATCTTAACCAAAACTAAGTTTGCCTTTTATTTGTAAGAGATTCAACAAAACCCCACCTTTGGATCTTTTGCACAAAACTTCATAATATCCTTCCAGTGTCTGTCCACTGTCTGAAACAGACGCCCTTCTTCTGGCATCTGTTGCATGATATCCTCTGAACAAAAAATGGGCTCCAAATACAGCCACTGAGCTTGTACTTTCAACCATTCATCAATTGTTTCCTGTATTCGAATCAAACGATCCTCCCAGACCTTAGTGAAAAGTATATAAATTCCAGTTATTATAGAAGACCCGGGAATTATAGTAAAACTACTATTTTAAATTTACAAAGTATAGTGTATACCTGTTATAAATATGATTATATATACATGTACTCAATAGAATGGTACATAGCTATTAAAAAAGATAAGACTGGGCCTTTTGTGACAACATGAATGGAACTTTAGAGAATTATGCTAAGTGAAATTTCAGAAAGTAAAAGATATTTACTGGATGGTTTATCTTATGTATGAAATATAAGCCAAAAATTTACTAATACACAGCAAATTTATTCTCAGACACTGAAAAATATGGTTGTTACAGAGAGGTCAGAGAGAGTGGGATTTACCAATAGAGTGGCCGTTTTGATATCTTGATGGCACTAAAACTTTGGTGGTTTGTGCAGTGAGATATATACACATACTGAGGAGTGAAACTGTAGTCCCAAATTTTATATAGTATTGTTTTTTATTTTTGTGCCACACCTGATGGAGCTTAGGGGTTACTCTTGGCTCAGCACTCAGGGGACCATATGTGGTGCAAAGGACTCAAACCAGGATTGAGGAATGCAATGAGAGTACCTTTAGCCTGTACTATCTCTCCAGCACATAGTATTGTAAACCACTGCTAAATAAAATTCTATTTAGAATAAAATTATTTAAAATATATTCGAACTATACCCAGACTGTCTTAGGTCTCGGGAGACAGTTAAAAGAACTGGAACAGATACGGTGGAATTTTATGCAGTTACAAGAAAAGATAAAATTATGCAATTCACTAAAACATGGATTAAATTGGAGGATGTCCTGATAAACCAAGTCTTAGGGAAAAGAACAAATAATTGGATGATCTCACTTATCTGTGGTATACAGAGACACAAAATAGACAGTATGTAACAACAACAAACCTTTAGCTTTGGAATGAGAAAACAATTACCAAGCATTTGGGAGGAAGGGTAGGAAGAATTAAGATCTACCAGATCTTAATTGGCAGAGGTGACAATAGGGACTGTGGTGGGTAGTATTAAGATCAGACAGTGGTGACAAAAGGGATAGTGTGGAGAGTTGTGAGCACTTTGGTGATGGTGGTGTGCAGTAAACTTGTACATTTGGACATTTAACACTATTGGAACCATCTTTACTGGTATCACTGTCATCTTGTTACTCATCGATTTGCTTGAGTGGGCACCAGCAACGTCTCCATTGTGGAACTTGTTGTTACTGCTTTTTGACATATCAAATACACTTGCCAGGATCTGCCATGTGGGTGAGATACTCTCAGTAGCTTGCCAGGCTCTCCAAGAGGGATGGAGGAATCGAACTTGGGTCGGCCACGTGCAAGGCAAATACCCTACCCGCTGTGCTATCGCTCCAGTCCATCCTACCCAAAATAATTTTTTTAAAAGACTGTCATTGTGGAGGGGGAGGGGCTGGAGCAATAGTACAGCGGGTAGGGCATTTGCCTTGCACGCGGCCGACCCGGGTTACGATTCCTAGTATCCCATATGGTCCCCTGAGCACCGCCAGGGATAATTCCTGAGTGCAGAGCCAGGAATGACCCTTGTGCATCACCAGGTGTGACCCAAAAAGAAAAAAAAAGACTCATTGTAGATTTTTTAAAGGGGCATAGGCAGCAAGGCATTTGCCTTGCCTAAGGTCTACTTATGTTCTATCTCTGGCACCTCATATGGTCCCCCCAAGCACTGCCATTAGAAGTCCCTATCTGCAAAGCCAGGAGTTAGCCCTGAGCACCACCAGGTGTGGCCCCAAAACACAAATAAAATAAACAAAGAGGCCACCCACACCTGGCAGTAGAGGTTCCAGGGACACTACCAGCAGAGTTTGGTCCTGTGGTGCTCCAGGGGTATAGGAACCATCCCAAAAGTACTCAAGGGGTCACCAATCAGTGCTGGAGGTGGGGATACGGATGCTAGGGATCAAGTCCAGGGCCCTGCAATTGCCAGGCGCATGTTCTACCAGTTGGGTTATCTCCCCAGTCCTAGCAAAGAAATTTTTTTAATAAAATGTGATTTGTTCTTTTAACTATAATTAGAATTCATGTCTTGGGGGCGGGATGATTCTGTTTGTTTAGTTCTGGTTTGGTATGGTCTTGGTTTTCGGGTGACACCCAGTGGTGCTTATGGACTCCTCTCAGCTCTGTGCTTTGTGGCTGTTCTCAGTGGAGTGTAGACCATGTGGTGCCAGGGATCAAAAGCACTTCCTGCCCCTGCATGCAAAGCATGTGTCCCCAGACTGTTGAAATATCTCTCCAGCCCTCACATAATTTTTAATATCTGCTCCTGTATTCCAACAGAGCTCTCAATAAATTGCCATCTCCACAAGAACATTTATGGAGATGGAAAAATATTTTTGAGTGCGGTGTTTGGGCCACACACGCAGTGCTTAGGGCTTCCTATTGGCTTTCTGTCCGGGGATCACTCCAAGAGTGTTCAGGATACCTGGACAGACAGACCAATTACTTCAGAGTAAATCCAAATGGTAATCAAAAGTCTCCCCCCAAAACAAAGTCAGGGCCCAAAGGGTTTCACTAGTGAGTTCTTCCAAGTCTTTAAATAAGACCTACTGCCAATCCTTTACAGGCTCTGTCAGGAAACTGTGAAGAAGCAGAAACATTCTCAGTTTCTGTGAGACAAACATTACTTTGATACCAAAAGGAGGGACAGCACAAAAAGGTGCTGAAAGATGGTAAAGTGTTATGCATGAACTGCTATCAGTAACAACACTGTAAACTACAGTACCTAAAAAAAATTTTTTTAAGTGCCCATCATAAAGACAAACTGGTTGGAGGCAGGGAAACTGGGGACATTAGTGGAAAGAGGTGAACACTGGAAGAGATTTCTGTTGGAACACAGAGTTTCTG
Source organism: Sorex araneus (assembly GCF_027595985.1). Lineage (NCBI taxonomy): Eukaryota > Metazoa > Chordata > Mammalia > Eulipotyphla > Soricidae > Sorex > Sorex araneus. The sequence goes on from NC_073305.1 coordinate 53,529,439, forward strand.
CCTGAAACCCAATCATGAAAAAAATTTTAATTCATGGTGACTAAATTAAAAGATTGGAGTGGGAGATGCCAAAGTTTTAGCACTGCTCAGGGCTTGCTCCTGGCTTTGTGCTCAGGCATCACACCTGGAGGTGCTCAGGGAACCATGTGTGATGTCAGAGATTGAACCCTGGTGGGCCTTAACCCCTATACTAGATCTCTCCAGCCCCAGACAGACCAAAACTTTTGTAAATGAAGAGCTGTCTCATTTAACATACCTTGATCTCCTTTTCAAATGGTTTGATGAAAGGTGAGCCTCTCATTGTCTGAGTTTTTATAATTTGGTCATCAAGGATAGCTTGAATCTCATCCACTGAAGAAAGAATATAGACTCCAGTATCACGATATAGATTTATATTAAAAGCAATTTCATCCCATGTTGCTATCATATTATTCATAGCTTTCTCTAGTGAAAATTCCTAAAAGTGAGTAAAGACGAAATAGTAAATAAAGGATCTTATTTGCTATATTGATGCTCTAGTTAATTCTGTAAGCATTTCGTGAATTACATGATCATTTTTCAAGTTGATCTCTGGCTACACAAAATTGTTTTTAAATTAAAAAGTTATTTTTAATAAATTTAAAATTCCTAAGGAGATAACAATGTACTTAAAAACAAATCCTTTGCTTATAAAACAAATTATTGTGTGCCTGCTAAGGGGACAGGCTTTGGGGGTTGTTGAGAAAATGAGTAAAATGGTGGCAGGAAGGTCACTCTGGTGGTGGGAGTGGTGTTGGAACATAGAAAACCCATAATAACTTTTGAACAACTTTGTAAACTATGGTGGTTAAGTAATTTTTTTGAAGATAAAACCTCCCTTGTTTGAGACCTATTCATCCAAAGCATGAAGTCAGTCACAATTTTCATCCAGATGCATTTTTTTTTCAGTTTACTGAATAGATATCATGTGCAAAATTCATTCTCTTCAATTTGAAAAGCTAGATGGTAGAGGGAAGTTGACACTGGTGAAGGATAGTGTTGGCCCATGATGTATTTGCGTGAATAAAACTCAATCATTAAGAGTACTGTAAATCAGTACTTCAAATAAAATGTACATATTTTTATACTTAAATATATTTTTCAGTTTGTGAAACAAAGTAGGTTTTATTAAGTGGAATTTAGAGAGATATGAGGGGAAAGAAAAAGAGATGTGTTCAAGAGAGAATACGGGGGCTGGGGGGTGGGGAGATAGTACAGTCAGTAGGGCATTTGTGTTGCATGCAGCTGACCCGGGTTCAATCCCCAGCATCCCATATGGTCCTCCTGAGCATCACCAGGAGTAATTCCTGAGTGCAGAGCCAGAAGTAAGCCCTGAGCATCGTCATATGTGACCCAAAAAGCCAGAGAGAGAGGCAGAGAGAGAAGGGGGAGGTGGCGGGGGAGTTAGGGGGAGATAGAGAAAGAGAGAGAGAGAGAGAGAGAGAGAGAGAGAGAGAGAGAGAGAGAGAGAGAGAGAGAGAGAGAATATGGGCTTCTTTGGAGTAGGAAAACACCCAGTTTTTCTTAAATTAAAAAAAATTTATAAAGTTGTTCATGATGATTTATTACAATTCAATATTCCAACAACAATACCATCACCATTGCACTCTCTCATCCCCATTATTTCCAATTTCCCCAACCACCACCCAACCCTGACCCAACACCAGGCCCTAAATAATTTATTTTATATTATTTGTTATGAACAATTCACTTAAAATGATCAAGGAAGATTTCCTTAGAAGAAAGTGTGTGAAGATTGCTGCATCTCACCCTGGAGTCATTAAGCCCTCATATAAGAGATTAATTACATGTTGTTAAATTTAAGCCTTGTATGTTAATATTTTCTGAAATCAAGATTGGTTACCTTCTATTTTACATCCCATCCAATGTGGTGTGCTGCTCCTAGTATATCAGTGGTATAGAGTTTGAGATTTACCAGGCGCTCCAAGAATTCTAAAATTTTGAATGGAGTAATAAAGCTGGAGTTAATTTTTTTCTTTTTTTTTTTTTTTGCTTTTTGTGTCACATCCAGCATTGTTCAGGGGTTACTCATGGCTCTGCACTCAGGAATTACTCCTGGCAGTGCTTGAGGGAACATATGGGATGCCTAGGATTGAACCAGGTCAGTCACGTGCAAGGCAAATGCCCTACCTGCTGTGCTATCACTCCAGCCTCATATGCTGTGCTATCGCTCCAATTCAACCACAACAAAACTATAATTATTTGATCATCAAACTTATCAAAAGAGGCATTTCAAGTAATTAAATTTACCTTGCTAGCACCTGCACTTATCACTTCAAATCGATCCAAATATGGTGTCAGGTTTAACTTTAAAACTTTTTTCAGGGTTGTTCCAGAGTCAGGGGTCAAATCATAGCCCACAATTTCTGAGATCTGCTTCCAATGACGTCCTCTCATTCCTGGATTGCACAGAATGGTAACGGTAGGGATATATTCCTAATGGTAAAAAATTTTTTAATGAATCCTGTACTTAGCTTCCAGATGTACAGATTTTATATGTGAAGTTTTAATAGCACAAAAATTATTAAAATAAGTACTAAAATTATTTGGTATAGTTAGTGAATCAACTCAAAATCACAAATAGATTTAAAAGAGAGAAATGAACAATATATATATAAATGAACAAATAGTTCACTGTCATAAATAACTATTAGAAATAGCTAGGGAAATTATGAGAAAAAAGAAGACAGGCAACTTCTTATAAGATTTTTAAGTATATGTTAAAACAATAGATATTAAAACTGTTATCAGATTACAAATGTGTTACAAATCTTACATGTAGAACTTTTAAACTTTGACTTACCACTATTCTTTAGAAAAATTTAATTGCCCCCAAATTTTGTCTCACAACATATGTTAATTAAAAAATATTGAAAATTTGAAGGAAAGGGTAAAAAAAGATAAGTAATAAAATCTTTTGATGTTTTATGGGATAATGCATCAAATAAGAAAATTTAACATTTAAACAATATTGTGTTCCATTCACTATTTTCTACTTTAAAGTCTGAGACTTCATGGACATTAGCTTAGATTTTTGTCCAGTAAAGGTGAAAATAATTTCTAATTTTAAAAACTCTAAATGGTGTGATTTATTGTCCTATTATCAAGCTAGCAATATTTTCTATCATTCCTTTATTAAATTGTCTGCAAGCATCTGTCTCCTCAAACAGAGGAGTGAGGAGTATTGGAAAACCACACCCAGAGATGCTAAGGGCTGTTTTCAACACTGCTCAGAGGCTGTTTTCGGCATTTAGGGGAAATGGGGCCCACATGGTGCTGAGAATAATGTGCTTATGTTCCAGCCCTTTGAGCCATCTCTCAATTTGTCAAATACTCTTTAAACCAGCCTTAGGATCTTACTGGTTTGCGCAGTAGCCAGTAATCTCCTATATAAATGTGGGGGGTAGGAGTGAGGGGGGTCCTAGAAATCATATAGAATATCAGCAACATGGAACAGCTCATAGACAAAGAAATGCATTTTTAAATATATAAAGATATACTCAACATTTTATGTAGTAAGAGAAATAAAAATTACATACTAACAAAAATCCATATTTAACCATACTTTTTTAGCGTAAATTGGTATAACTCCTGCAAAGCAATTCAACTGTAGTTTTCGCTTGTTCATTTGCTTGTTTTGCCAATACCAGGGATCAAAGTCAGGACTTCATATGTGCAAGGCATGTGCTCCACCACTGAGTCACATCCCATGCCCTCATTAGAGATTTTATCCTGGAATTTACTATTGTGGAGTTTACCTTGCAGTAACACTGTCATATGAAACAAAATTTTTTATGAATATTTTAAACTATATAGGTGTAAAAAAAATTAAAAACTCCATATCCAATGAAAATAATCCTCCCTAAACAAAGAAATCAAAACAAGCAGGGTATTATAAGATAAATAGAAATAAAATAAATGTGATACATATGCATGTGTAGTACCTGTAAGTTGATCTATTTCATATAAAAATGGGATAAGAATATATATCACATTGTTATTATACGTGTAATAAAATATACACAAGAAGTATGCATAAGAATATTTATAACCTGAGTTATATTGGTGAAAATCATAGGAAAGAAAAGTTTCAGGGGAGTTAATCTTTTTATTTGTTAATATATATTTATTTTTCCAGTGCCAGCAATTGAACCTAGGACCTAACACATTCAAGACAAGTGCTCTGCTACTGAGTTACATCCCTTGCATTTGTATTTTGAAACTGTGAAATCATATTAAGTATTAAAAAAATATAAGTAGTCATATAAAAGTCATTTCAGGAGGGTAACAAAATTTCTAAATTGCTAGACACCGAAAAGAATAATCACAGTTTGCACTCTGAGCATGCTGACAGAGTAAACTTAGCACTACCACGAAAATGCTGCGACTACTACTTCAGGATGCTGAATGCATTATCAATTGTCACAAAAACTGCTGTTATCTTCTATTTGTAAATGAGGTGTCTGCAGCAGGAAGGGTAAATATCTTGCCCAAGATATGCCACTATACAGCTGAGAACTATTATGTACAGGCTTTATGACTCCAAGCATAGATATTTTCACTCTAAAACTTTCCCAGCTAACTGCTACACTGTGACTATCACTCTTTGTATAAACTAATTGGTCTGTTCTAGGCATTTCTTAACCCTCATTACATTACTGTAGCTAGTCATTATAATTTTTTCATTTTGTCAAGTGCTATTCTGAGAGGATTAATTTTGATGATCACATCAAGAAATAAAGCATAAATTCTTTAAGCATATTTTCTTTTTCTTCATTAGCACTTGATGCAAATAACTCCACTCTAACTTTCTAAAATGTAGCTATATATGCTCATACCTTAAAAGTTTTTATCTGCTCCATGACTGTAGAGCACATTGTAATAGTAGGATTATCTTTGGGTTCCACTTCAAATTTCTCTTCTTCCACAGATCGTCTTTTTGCTGCCTTTCTTTTTTCTTGTAATTCTTTCTTCTGCTTCAGTTGGAAAGACTTCAGTGTCTTAAAAATTTCTCTGGAAAACTCTTCTACTTCAGTTTCCATGCTTTCCCCATTAAGATCCAAAAATGCTCCATCCATCCACCTGAATTGAAAAGAAAAACAATATTAAACTTAGAAACCTTTAAAATGTAAGGAGCCTTTGAGATTTGTTAGGTGAAGAGAAAAAATAGAGGGATAGAGCAGTTAACAATTTTGTCTGAATTACACAAGAAGGGCTAGTAGCACAGAAGCAAAGCTAAAAACCATAATTTCAACTATATTGTATGTGCTAAAATGCTTATCAAATCTAAATGCATAACTAACAGTATCAAAGTAAAATATGTATGTGTTTCTATACTCCTAAACATTTGTCAAAATTAATTGCATTAAAAAGTAAATCATGCCCACTCTCACCACTCCTATTCAATATAGTACTGGAAGTACTTGCAATAGTGGTTAGACAAGAAAAAGATATTAAGGGCATCCAGATAGGAAAGGAAGAAATCAAGCTCTCACTCTTTGCAGATGATATGATACTATATTTAGAGAACCCTAAAGCCTCTACCAAGAAGCTCCTTGAAACAATAGACTTGCATAGTAAAGTTGCAGGTTATAAAATCAATACCCAAAAGTCCATGGCTTTCCTATATGCAAATAATAAGAGAGAAAAAAGTGATCTGAAAAAAAAGCAGTCCGGTTCACAATCATACCTCAGAAAATTAAGTACCTCGGAAGTAGCTTAACTAAGGAGGTAAAGGACCTATACAAAGAAAACTACAAATGCTACTTTAAGAAATAAAAGAGGACATGAGGAAACGGAAACACATCCCACGCTCATAAATTGGGAGAATTAACATTGTCAAAATGGCAATACTCCCCAAAGCATTATACAGATTCAATGTGATCCCTATAAGGATACCCAAGACATTCTTCAAAGAAATAGAGAAAACACTTCTGAAATTCATATGGAACGACAAACCCCCACGAATAACTAAAGCGATTCTTGGGGAAAAAATTGCTGGGAGGCATCACCTTCCCCAACCTCAAACTCTACTACAAAGCAGTAATAATTAAAACAGCAAGGTATTGAAACAAAGGCAGATCCACACACCAACAGAACACGGTTGAATATCCTTACACACACCCTCAAATATGTGATCATCTAATCTTTGATAAGGGAGAGAGAAATGTGAAGTGGAGCAAGGGTGCTGGCAAAACTGGACAGCTACATACTACATGCAAAAAAATTGGACTCATACCTCTAACCTAACACCGTGCACAAAAGTCAGATCAAAATGGATTAAAGACCTTAACATCAGACCAGAATCCATAAGGTACATTGAAGAAAAGGTTGGCAAAACCCTCCACAACACTGAAGCTAAAGGTATCGTCAAAGATGAAATGCCACTGACCAAGCAAGTGGAAACAGAGATAAACAAATGGGACCATCTTAAACTAAGAAGCTTCTGTACCTCAACAGAAACAGTTACCAGAATACAAAGACAGTCTACAGAATAGGAAAGGATATTCACCCAATACCCCATCTGATAAGGGGTTAATATCAAGGATATACAAGGCACTGGCTGAACCATACAAGAAGAAAACATCCAATCCCGTCAGAAAATGGGGCAATGAAATGAACAGACACTCTCAAAGAAGAAATCCTAATGGTCAAAAGGCACATGAAAAAAATGTTCTTTATCACTAATCATCAGGGAGATGCAGATCAAAACAAAAATGCGATATCATCTCACACCACAGAGACTGACACACATCTAAAAGAACAAAGGCAACCGGTATTGGCACAGATGTGGGGAAAATGGGACTCTCCTTCACTGCTGGTGGGAATGCCGACTGGTTCAGCCCCTTTGGAAAACAATATTGACGTTTCTCAAGGGTATACAAAGCACTAGTTGAACTCTACAAGAAGAAAACACCCAACCCCATCAGAAAATGGGCCGAAGAAATAAACAGAAACTTTTCCAAGAAAGAGATACAAATGGCTAAAAGGCACATGAAAAAAATGCTCAGCATCACTAATCATCAGGGAGATGCAGATCAAAACTACCATGAGATACCACCTCACACCACAGAGAATGGCACACATCCAAAAGAACAAAAGCAACCGCTGTTGGAGAGGATGTGGAGAGAAAGGGACCCTTCTACACTGCTGGTGGGAATGCCCACTGGTCCAGCCCCTTTGGAAAACAATATGGACACTACTCGAAAAATTTGAAATTGAGCTTCCATTTGATCCAGCGATACCACTTCTGGGAATATATCCCGGAGAAACAAAAAAGTATAGTTGAAATGACATCTGCACTTATATGTTCATTGCAGCACTGTTTACAATAGCCAGAATCTGGAAAAAACCCGAGTGCCTGAGAACAGATAGGTGACTGGTTAAAGAAACTTTGGTACATCTATACAATGGAATACTATGCAGCCATTAGAAAAGATGAAGTCATGAAGTTTGCATATAAGTGGATCAGCATGGAAAGTATCATGCTAAGTGAAATGAGCCAGAAAGAGAGGGACAGACATAGAAAGATTGCACTCATCTGTGGAATATAAAATGGCAGAGTAGGAGACTAATAGCCAAGAATAGTAGTATATAATACCAGGAGGTTGGCTCCATGGCTTGGAAGCTAGCCTCACACTCTGGGGGAAAGTCATCCCAGATAGAGAAGGGAGCACCAAGTAAAATGTGATTGGAAATCCCGAGCGGGGAGGGAGATGCTCGCTGTAAGTAGACTAGAGACTGAACATGATGGCCACTCAATACCCCTATTGGAAACCACAACACCCAAAAGGAGAGAGAGAGCACAAATTGGAATTCTCTGCCACAGAGGCGGAGCGGGGTAGGGAGGATGGGGCAGGGGGGTGGGAGGGATACTGGGTTCATTGGTGGTGGAGAATAGACATTGATGGAGGGATGGGCTCTCGAACATTGCATGAGAGAAAAACAAGCATGAAAATGTGTGAATCTGTAACTGTACCCTCACTTTGACTCACCAATTAAAAAATAAATAAATTATTAAAAAAAAAAGAAATTGAGCTCCCATTTGACCCAGCAATATCACTTCTGGAAATATATCCCAGAAATGCAAAAAAGTACAGTAGAAATGATATTGGCACTTGTATGTTTATTACAGCACTGTTTACAATATTCAGAATCTGGGGCAAAAAACCGAGTGCCCAAGAACAGATGACTGGTTAAAGATACTCCGGTACATCCACACAGTGAAATACTATGCAGCCATTAGAAAAGATGAAGCCATGAAATTCGCATATAAGTGGATTAACATTCGGAGTATCATGTTAAGTGATATGAGTTGAAAGAGAGGGACAGACATAGAAGGACTGCACTCATTTCTGGAATATAAAGTAACATAATGGGGCTGGAGCAATAGCACAGTGGGTAGGGTGTTCGCCTTGCACTTGGCTGACCCGTGTTTGATTCCCAGCATCCCATATGGTCCCCTGAGCACTTCTAGGGGTAATTCCTGAGTGCAGAGCTAGGAGGAGCCCCTGTGCATCATCGGGTGTGAGCCCCCCAAATAAAATAAAAAATAAAGTAACATAATGGGAGACTAATACTTTAGGATAGTAGAGATAAGGACCAGGAGGATTGCTCCACGACTTGGAAGCCGGCCTCACTTACTGGGGGGAAAGGCAGCTGAGATAGAGAAGGGACACCAAGTAAAGAATGCTTGAAGGCTTGCTTGGGATGGGAGATGCGTGCTGAAAGTAGACTATAGACCGAACATGAATGCCATTTAATACCTGTATTTCAAACCATAACACCCAGAAAAGGAGAGAGAGTAAAAGGGAATGTGCCTGCCACAGAGGTGGAGGGGAGAGGAGGTGGGGAGATGGGGGCGATGATGAGAGGGATACTGGGAACATTAGTGGTGGAGAATGGGCACTGGTGGAGGGATGGATACTCGATCATGGTATGACTGCATTGTAAGCACAAAAGTTTGTAAGTCTGTTACTGTACCTCATGGTGATTCATTAAAAAATTAAAAATAAATAAATAAAGCAATGTTTCTCTAAAAAAAAAAGTAAATCAATTTTGGCTTAGCAGTACAACACATGTCTTGCAGGTATGTGACTCGAGATTTGATTCTGGTCATTGATTAAAATAATAAAAACTCTGGAAAATTAACTCAGAGTTAATTAACTCTGGAAAACCAAAGCAAGACTGCAGCTATTATATTAATAAGGTCAGCTTTTCTCCTTCATGATACTAAATTCTTTTAAAACTGGACTGGTATTGCTGGGTCAAATGGGAGCTCAACCTCAAGTTCTTTGAGAATCGTCCATACTGTTTTCCAAAAGGGCTGAACTAGCCGGCATTGGGAATATATCCCAGAAAAGCCAAAAAGTATAGTCGAAGTGACATATGCACTTATATGTTCACCGCAGCACTGTTTACAATAGGCAGAATCTGGAAAAAACCCGAGTGCCCTAGAACAGATGACTGGTTGAAGAAACTCTGGTACATCTATACAATGGAATACTATGCAGCTGTTAGAAAAAATGAGGTCATGACGTTTGCATACAAGTGGATCAACATGGAAAGTATCATGCTAAGTGAAATGAGTCAGAAAGAGAGAGACAGACATAGAAAGATTGCACTCATCTGTGGAATATAGAATAATAGACTAGGAGTCTAACACCCAAGAATAGTAGAAATAAGTACCAGGAGGTTGACTCCATGGCTTGGAGGCTGTTCTCTCATTCTGGGCAACTCAGAGAAGGGAACAGCAAGTAAAATGTGGTTGTTGGTCATGTGGGGGAAAGATGATGCGGGCCAAATATAGACTAGAGACTGAACACAATGGCCACTCAACACCTTTATTGAAAACCACAACACCTAATCAGAGAGAGAGAACAAAAGGGAATACCCTGCCATAGTGGCAGTGTGGGGTGGGGGGAGACGGGACTGGGGAGGGGGGGAGGGATGTTGGTTTTACTGGTGGTGGAGAATGGGCACTGGTGAAGGGATGGGTTATCAAACTTTGTAAGGGAGAAACATGAGCACAAAAATGTATAAATCTGTAACTGTACCCTCACGTTGACTCACTAATTAAAATAAACTATTAATTAAAAAAATAAAAAATAAATAAAATAAAACTGGACTGGTAAATTCTATTTTTAAGCACCTTATCCATGAGCAACATAAATGTTATACATTTTACAAATACTTTTATAACATCTGCCAATTTTTTTATTACTGTACCAGAAATTACCGTTTTTCTGTTCGCTGCCATTTCAATATTAAATTAAATAACTTCTGATAGGGCTCAATGTTAACTTTTAAGTTCTCCAGTTCAGGATATTTTGTCTGTTCCCATTTGAAAAGTTCCTCTTCTTTATTAATAAACTGAACTGCTTCTTCCGATTCCTGAATACGTTTCTGTAGTTGTCTAACTTCTGTCACATACTAAAAATAAAAAATTTTAATCTTAAAAAGTAGCCAAGTAATGCTATAAAAATAAGATTACAAAAATAAGAGTCTATGACATCACATGATTATATCCTTAAATTAATATAATATAGCAACTGTAAACATACCCTTCACATTTCTATGAGCAAAAGCTATGGTTATATCTATTTCACAAATATAAAACTAAATTACAAAAAAAATCAGATAAATGACAGTTCCTGGCCTAAGTGTCAAAATCCAATTTACTATAATTTGCATAAATTTCTCAGTTTTTCAGTTTGTGAAAAAGCCCTATGTTAGACTACAAGCCCATTATAATTCTGTCTTATATATTTTTCATACCTGTTGCATGCGTTCCAGTTCTGCATACTCTGTAAACTCTTGCAAGCGACGTGATTCCTTTTCTAACTCCAAAATCAGTTTCTCTCTCTTGGCTATTAGCTCATTTTCTCTTTTATGTTTTGCAGTTTCAATGAGCTTTTGAAGGATAATTTAAATAGTTGTTTGGTTACAAAGGAAAGAGTAAATCAGACGTTATTAGTTTAAAAATATTAATTTGTACTTTATGTTTATCAGTCACATTTTAAACACAAATGCCAGGTATTTCTCCTATAGTTTGTGATAAATATAAATTATGATTTAAATAATCATTTAGTTACAAAGGAAAGAGTAAATCAGATGTTATTAGTTAAAATATATTAATTGGTATCAAAATTTAAAAAATAAACTACACAGAAAAAAATTTCCTAGATAGCAAATTATGGAATAACAATAAAAGAGATCATTTCTTTTTTTTCTTATTTATTTATTTATTTATTTACTTATTAATGAGTCACCATGAGAGTGCAGTTACAGAGTTTCATGCCTGTGTTACAGTTATACAATACTCAAGTAACCATCCCTCCACCAGTGCCCATTCTCCTCCACCGATGGCCCCAGGGTCCCTCCCCCACCATGCTGTCTCCCTCCCTCCCCCCCCGTGACAGAGAATTCCTTATTGTTCTCTCTCTCCTTTTGGGTGTTATGGTTTGCAATGGAGATACTGGGTGGCTATCATGTTCAATCTATAGTCTGCTTTTAACCCGCCTCTCCCATCCCAAGTGGATCCTCCACTACACTTTAGTTGGTGTTCCTTTCTCTATCTGAGCTGCCATCTCTGCCCGCCCCCCGCATGTGAGATCAGCTTCCAAGCCGTGGAGCAGGCCTCCTGGTACTTATTGCTACTATTCTTGGGTGTTAGTCTCCCATTCTGTTGTTTTATATTCCACAAATGAGTAAAATTTTTCTATCTCTGTCTCTTTCTTTCTGACTCATTTCACTTAGCATGATACTTTCCATGTCGATCCACTTATATGCAAAGTTCATGACTTCATCCTTTTTGACAGCTGCATAGTATTCCATTGTGTAGATGTACCAAAGTTTCTTTAACCAGTCATCTGTTCTCGGGCATTTGGGTTTTTTTTCCAGATTCTGGCCATTGTAAACAGTGCTGTGATGAACATATTTCTTGAATACGCATTGTATGTCAAGAATTATCCACTACCTCAGGATCAGAGTGATAGTACAGTGAGTAAGGCCTTTGCTTTGCACACTGCTGACCAGGTTCAATCCCCAATAACCATAGGTCCCCCAAACACCACCAGGAGTAATCCCTGAGTATCACTTGGTACAGGAGTAAGCCCTGAGCACTGCCAAGTATGGCCTAAAACAAACAAACCAATTATCAATTACCATACCTACTTTACTTCACAAATAGTATTATTGTTTCAGAGATGAAATTTAGGCTTAATGTGGTCTTTCCAATTACAAGATCATAAAAGTCAAACTCTGGATTAGGACTTTGATTTCTCTAACTGAAGTCCATGATTTTCATTATTATACCATAATCACTTCCCAATTTAGAAAAAAACAGGTTCACACTAGGATTTTCAAAATCTGAACTATATTCAATCTGATATAATATTCTTAGTCAGCAGCTTCTTATTTCTATGTACTGGACTACTTAACTTTCTGAAATTCATTTTTCTCATCCAGAAAATAGGGGAAATAGGCATACCTGGGATTTTGTTTGAAATGTGATTGAGAGAGAATGAGAGGGAAGGAGAGAAAATGGCATCCAGGGACTACAGCAAAGCTGCAGCCCAGCAGGGCTACAGTGCTTATACCATCCAGCCCACTCAAGGAAATGCACAGACCAGCCAGGCTTATGGGCAACAGAGCTATGGAACCTATGGACAGCCCACTGATGTCAGCTATACCCAGGCGCAGACCACTGCAACCTATGGGCAGACCGCCTATGCAACTTCTTATGGACAGCCTCCCACTGGTTATACTACTCCAACTGACCCCCAGGCATACAGTCAGCCTGTCCAGGGGTATGGCACTGGTGCTTATGATACCACCACTGTACAGTCACTACTACCCGGACGTCTTATGCAGCTCAGTCTGCGTATGACACTCAGCCTGCTTCTCTGGCGTATGGGCAACAGCCAGCAACCACCACACCTACAAGACCACAGGATGGTAACAAGCCCGCTGAGACTAGTCAACCTCAGTTTATCACAGGGGGCAAAACCACCCCAGCCTAGGATATGGACAAAGTAACTACAGTTATCCCCAGGTACCTGGGAGCTACCCCATGCAATCAGTGACGGTACCACCATCCTATCCACCTACCAGCTATTCCTCTACACAGCTGACTAGTTACGATCAGAGCAGCTATTGTCAGCAGAACACCTATGGGCAGCCGAGCAGCTATGGACAGCAGATTAGCTATGGTCAACAAAGTACATATCGGCAACAGCCACCCACTAGTTACCTCCCCCTCAGACTGGATCCTACAGTCAGGCTCCAAGTCAATATAGCCAACAGAGCAGCAGCTACAGGCAGCAGAGTTCATTCCGACAGGACCACCCCAGTAGCATGGGTGTCTATGGGCAGGAGTCTGGAGGATTTTCTAGACCAGGAGAGAACCGGAGCATGAGTGGCCCTGATAACTGGGCAGGGGAAGAGGGGGATTTGATCGTGGAGGCATGAGCAGAGGTGGGCGGGGAGGAGGCCACGATGGAATGGGCAGCACTGGAGAGCGAGTTGGCTTCAATAAGCCTGGTGAACCCTTGTATAAAGGACCAGATCTTGATCTAGGCCCACCTATAGATCCAGATGAAGATTCTGACAACAGTGCGATTTATGTGCAAGGATTAAATGACAATGTGACTTTAGATGATCTGGCAGACTTTTTTAAGCAGTGTGGAGTTGTTTAAATGAACAAAAGAATAGGACAACCCATGATTCATATCTACTTGGACAAGGAAACTGGAAAGCCCAAAGGTGATGCCACAGTGTCCTATGAAGACCCGCCAACTTCAAAGGCTGCCATGGAGTGGTTTGATGGAAAAGATTTTCAAGGAGGCAAACTTAAAGTTTCTCTTGCTCGGAAGAAGCCAGGTCGGCTGCATGCAAGGCAAACGCTCTACCTGCTGTACTATCGCTCCAGCCCCTAGAATATATTTGAAAGAGCTGTATTCTCTGCACCCCCAGTGGGGACTGCATTGCACATCAGCAAAGAAAAAACTCTGCAGAGTGCTACAGTCAAGAATCTTCATTACATAGCCAGAGTCTGGATAAAACCCGAGTGCCCGAGAACATATGATTGGTTAAAGAAACTTTGGTATCCATGGCTTGGAAGCTGGTCTCACTTGCTGGGAAAAAGGCAGCTCAGATAGAGAAGGGAACACCAAGTAAAATGTGTTTGGAGATCCCGCTTGGGAAGGGAGATGCGTGCTGAAAGTATACTAGAAACTGAACACAATGGCCACTCAATACCCCTATTACAAACCACAACACCCAATTGGAGAGTGAGAGAGATCAAAAGGGAATACCCTGTCACAGAGGCAGGGTGGGGTAGGGAGGAGATGGGATTGGGGGGGGGAGGGATACTGGGTTTATTGGTGGTGGAGAATGGGCACGGGTGGAGAGACGTGTTTGTGAACATTGTATGAGGGAAAAACAAGTTCTAAAATGTGTGAATCTGTATCTGTACCCTCATGGTGATTCACTAATTAAAGAATAGAATAAAAAAATTTTAAAAAAGAGAAACTTTGGTATACATCTACATAATGAAATTCTATGCAGCTGTTAGAAAAGATGAAGTCATGAAATTTGCATATAAGTGGATTAGCATGGAGAGTGTCATGTCATGACATGAGTCAGAAAGAGAGGGACAGACATAGAAAGATTGCACTCATTTGAAGAATATCAAGTAACAGAATGGGAGACTAACACTCAAGAACAGTCCAGATAAGTAACAGAATGGGAGACTAACACTCCACAGCTTAGAAGCCGGCATCGCTTGCTGGGGGAAAAAGTAGCTCAAATAGAGAAGGGACCACCAAGTAAAAGTGGTCTAGGAGGGCCTGCTCGGGATGGGAGATGCATGCTGAAAATAGACCATAGACCGAACATGATGGCCACTTAATACCTCTACTGCAAACCACAATACTCAAAAGGAGAAAGAGAGAGCAAAAGGAAATGTCCTGCCACAGCAGCAGGGTAAGGTGGAGGGGACAGGGTCGGGGTCGTGGGAGGGATGCTGGAA
The DNA here is from genome assembly GCF_027595985.1 of Sorex araneus. NCBI lineage: Eukaryota > Metazoa > Chordata > Mammalia > Eulipotyphla > Soricidae > Sorex > Sorex araneus. The sequence continues at coordinate 53,544,509 of NC_073305.1, forward strand.
CCATTGGTGGTGGAAAATGGGCACTGGTGGAGGGATAGATACTCGACCATTGTATGACTGAAACACAAGCATGAAAGTTTGTAAGTCTGTAACTGTACCTCATGGTGATTCACTAATAAAAAATTATTTTAAAAAAGGAATGAGTGCAATCACATATTCATATAACTGAATTAAAAAAAAACTTCCAATTTAGGATTCACTGTCTTGCAAAGCTACCATTTAGACTAAGGGACAGATAAAGACCTTTTCAGACAAACAAGAGCCAACAACATTTGCAACAACTAAACCAATCCTACAAAAATTACTGAATTGATGCCTATAAAAGTTAAACAGACACTTGCAAAAACAATTTGATGCTACAAACACATAAAAACTGGCAACATAGGCCTTTATATTAATAATCTCTCCCAATGTCGATGGACTAAACTGTCCTGTAAAAAAAAGCATAGAGTAGCAGGATATATTGGAAAGAAAAATTCATCTATTGACTGTCTACAGGTAACACACCTAAATTCACAGGAAAAATACAGATTCAGAGTGAAAGTGTGAAAGACAATCATACCAGTCAATGGCAGACAAAAAAAATTAGTTAAGGCAGGCATACTCTTTTACCAGAGCAAATAACATTTAACATAAACAAGGCAATTAGAGGCAGTAATGAACATTACTTACTTAAGAAACAAAATGTCAAGAAGTACCAACTGTGATCAATATTTAAGCACCAAATGAAGGGTCAGCAAAGTTCATAAAGCTTTTGCTTACAAACCTAAATAAACACATTGATGAAAACACAGTAGAATTGGGAGACTTCAACACTCCAGTTTCATGTCTAGACAGATCAACCATACACAATATCAGTAAAGAGGCAGGAACCCTAAGTGAGGAGCTAGAAGACCCACAAAAAGCTAAATATACACTTTCTTCTCTAATGCACATGGAACGTTCTCCAGGATAAATCAGGTACAGGGCATAACACAAACATAAATTTACAAATGTAGAAATCATACAAAGTACACTCTCAGTGCCTTGAAAGTAGAAATTCACCATACAAAGAAGATAAGGAAAACTTCCAACACTTGGAAGCTAAACAGAAAACGCTGAACAATAATTGGATCAAAGAGAAATAAAGGAAGAAATAAAGATTCCTTGAAACAACTGAGGATAAAGACATAAATTCTCAGAATCTATGGTGTACACGAAAAGCTGTACTAATGGAGAAATTCCTAGCAATGTATTAATAAAGAAGAAAAACCTACATTAAGATGTAATGACAAATAAGAAGCTGAATGTAATGAGAATTATTAAACTATAATGCAATGAGAACTGAGTCATTGAAATCAAGGTCAACCAGAGAAGCAAGGAAGAGTTTTTGCCCTGTATGACCCTAATCAGGTAGGATAAGGCCCCACCAGATGAACTGGAGAGCATGAGGCCCACCAGACTTAGGGGAATGATTGGCAGGTGACACATGAAGGTCACACCAAATGAGCAAGAGACACTGACACAGACATTTCTTGTTTGTTTTTTGAGGGGCACCTACAGGCTGGGAGAGATATTTCCTTTTTTCTTTTTGTAGATTATAGGTCACTCTTAGAGAATAAAATAGAGATCCTCTCAGCACAAGGGGCTCCCAGTCTCTGTCTCTTCTGACTTGGGGGCCTCAGTGCTGAGCTTCTAATAAACTCACTCTCAAATCCTAAGCTTCTCTCTCTCTCTCCATTCATTTGCAGTTCGCACCAGCACAAGAAAAAACATCCAAATCAACAATCTAACACACATCCCAAAAATCTGGAGAAGGAATTGCAAACAAACCCAAAAAGCAATAGAAGGGAGGGAGTAGTAAAAACTTAAGAGGAGAAATGAACAACATATAAACTAAGAAAGCAATACAAAGAAATCAATGAAACCAGGAGTTGATTCTTCAAAAGAATGAATAAGATAAATAAATCTTTAGCTAGACTCATAAGGTAGAAAATAGAAAATGTTCAGATAAATTGGATCATAAATGAAAAGGGAGAAAATACAATAAATCCTTCAAAAAAACTAAAATCTAATGAGAGGTTACTAAGAACAACTTTATGCTTGTAAGCCTTAGAACCTAGAAGAAATCGATAAATTGTTAGTCACATAATCTCCCAAAGCTGAAAGATGAGGAAGTAGAAAGCCTAAACAGGATTATCACAAGCAAGGAAATGGAAAGAGTAACTAAGAATCTCCCCAAGAACACAAAAAGTCCCAGTCCAGATGAGTTCACTGGTGAACGTTATTAACCCTTCAGAGAAAATTTACTACCTTTTCTTCTTAAGCTCTTCAGAAATATTGAAGACAGATGGATTCTTCCTAACACCTTCTATGAAGCTAACATCACACTGGTACAGCAGGAGCTGAGGTGTAGAGCGCCAACTTAAAATTTCTGCCCATGAAATCAGTCAGTCAGAATGTAAAATGGGATGGCTGGGTTGGCGGGGGGGGGGGGGACTTGGCAGCAGATAAAAGGAAGCCCCCAGCCCCATATCTCTCCTCTCTCTCCTCTCTTCTCTCTCTTTCTCTCAACTTAGAATTGAGCTGCCATAGGACCCAGAAATTCCATTTCTGAGTATCAACCCAGGACAGAAAACATTCATTCAAAAGGACATATTCACAGCATTGTCCATTGCAGCACCTTAGTACAATAGCTAAAATATTGAACAAACCTAGGTGTTTAAAAACTGTCACTGTATCACTGTCATCCCGTTGTTCATTGATTTAATTGAGCAGGCTCCAGTAACATCTCCATTTGTCCCAGCCCTGAGATTTTAGCAGCCTCTCCTTACTCATCTTTCCCAATGATTTGAGGCTCTTTCAGAATCAGGGGAATGAGACCTGTTATAGTTACTGTTTTATGACATATCGAATACGCCATGGGGAGCTTGCCAGGTGTTTAACAACAGATGAATAAATTAGGAAAATGTATTATATATGCAACTGCAAGGAACCATGAAATCAAGCAACTTGCTGCTACCTGGATGGGTCAGAAATATAACCGTGTTGAGTGTAATAAGCCAGAACAACACAGGATAATCTTACTTATCTTTGGTATATAGAGTAACTAGACCAGGGAATACAATGTAATGAAACTGGGATGCCTTGATAACCCTTTACCCAAAGTACAGGGAGAAGGACAGAGAAGGAAAGAAATTGAAGCTAGGAGGAAGAAGATAAGACAGGGAAGTAACAAGGAGCAGGGGTCAAGGGCCCCAGGTACATTGGTAATATAAGGGAGTGGTATTCCTATATATATACAAAACACAGACTCAAAAACACTGATAACATGAGATCCAAACTACAACCACCAAACTTTAAAATGTGTCATTCAAGATTGCAGACTGGGGGAGGGGATATAGGAGAGGAAAACTGAGAACACTGTGGAGGCAAGTTGACACTGGTGGCAGGATTGGTAATAGAGCATTATATGTCAAGGAAAAAAATGTATCTATTAAGGTGGCAGGCTGATAGAGGGCAGGAAACTTTGGAACACTTGTGAAGGGAAGTTGACACTGATGGTGGAATTGGTGCTAGAACGTTATATGCCTTAAACTTAAACTATCAATAACTTTGTAAACAATAGTTATTTAATTATAAATGCTATCTATAATAATAAAAATGTCAGAATACAAAAATGGATGCTAAAAATGATGCCTACCTCATCATTTTCATCAAAGATGGGATTAATTTTCCAAGGCCACATAAGGACATTTGAATTTAAAGTTAAGTCTTCCGGAGGAAATAGGAAAACATCTAAAAAGTAATTCATTTGCCGTTTGGATTCCTACAAAAGAAACTCTAGATATATTATATCATATATAAAATATAAGACATTATGAGGCATTATGTAAAAAAGAACAATAATTTTATTACTCTTTCAAATTTCAATTTAACTCATATTATTCAAAGGTATAACTTCCCAGGATCCAAATTACATAGTATTTCAATAACTTTGGGGTCATTTATTTGTTTTCATATTCCACAGCTGATAATTCTATATCAGAAATAAAGCATTTTAGAAGTTTCACTTGCAGTTGGTTTAACATGAAGATACGCATGGCTGGAAAAGCGTTCAACTATGCAGCTTTGTTCAGCAATCTTTAAAACTTCCTGGTTTTAGGGATTTTACATTCTTTTAGTCTTGTAGATTTATTCCTTGAATATTTAATGATAATATTCGTAACATCTTTTGTTTTTCATCTTTAGTGATTTCATCACTTTCTTGCTTACCATTCATGCATAGCAACTATCCAGAAAGAGTTTGGCAAAGAAAGGGAAAAGCCTCTAAAACCAAAAGATTTGTCTGACTAGAAAAAGCTGCTTATCTTTTCCCCCCTTTTTACTGATTCACCGTGAGATACAGTTACAAAGCTTTCATATTTGAGCTTCGATCATATAATCATTAAACACCCATCCCTTCACCAGTGCACATTTTCCACCACCAAAATCCCCACTATTTACACCCCCCCCACCCCCCTGCCTGTGCTGCAGACAGTTTGCACAGTACTCTCTCTCTACTTTGGTTACATTCAATATTTTGACACCAGTTCCACTACCACTCAAACCTGCCGAAAAGGCAGTGCTAGACAATTTGTTTTGTGTTGTTTGTTATAGTGGCACGCGTTCTAGGAATTCTAGAATTTTAGGGTCTGGAGAGATCTCTCTGAAGGGAACTGCTTGGTTCCAAGATTCATGTGTGTCTCTGGATCATGGCCATGTGGGAGCTTAAGTAGCCAGTGGCAGTTTGTGGGCATCATCTCAGAATCCCATTGGGGCGGAGGGGAAAGGAGGACCGGCTCCTCCACTGTTCTGTGAAGGCTGGCGTAAAGCTGCTTATCTTTACCCCCTATAACTTTAACTAGTCCATATGTATTGCTATAATTATTGGGGGGGGGGCGCTGGAGCAATAGCACAGCAGGTAGGGCATTTGCCTTGCATATGGCCAACCCGGGTTCTATTCCTCTGTCTCTCTCAGAGAGCCGGGCGAGCTGCCGGGCGAGCTACCGAGAGTATCCCACCCACACATCAGAGCCTGGCAAGCTCCCTGTGGCGTACTTGATATGCCAAAAATAGCAACAACAAGTCTCACAATGGAGACATTACTGTACCTGCTCGAGCAAATAGATGAACAACTGGACAACAGTGCTACAGCGCTACAGTGCTTTGGAGGAGCCGCACTTGGCAGTGCTCAGGAATCACTCCTGGAATGCTCAAGGACCATATGAAATGTCAAGGATCAAACCTAGGTAGGCTGTGTGCAAGGCAAATTCCTTACCCACTGTACCATCTCTCTGGCCCTATGTTACTATAATTTTTAAGAATTAAAAATACAGTGCCAGAGAGGTAGTACAGGGGATAAGGTGATGCCTTGAATTTAATCAGTCCCACTTCAACCACTGCCACTAGTATGGTCCCCTGATCATCTCTCAGTGTAGCCCTGGAGGTTTCCAGCACCACTGGGATGAGTCTGAAGGTCCCTAAGCACCTGCAGGGTGGCATGGGTAATCTCTGGGAATACAGGACCTAAGCAGCAATGCATTCTTGGGCCTTCACATTAAAATACAAGCTTTGTTAGCTAAGAATCGCAAGAAGGCACAATTGCTTTGCATGCCACCAACCCAGGTTCAATCCCTGACAATACAAATGGTCCCCGAAACACCACCAGAAGTAATCCTTGAGACAGAATCAGGAATAAGCACCTAGTACAGTTGAGTGTGATCTAACCCTCCCAAATTTTGTTTTCTTTTGTTTTGCTTTTTGGGTCACACCTGGCGATGCACAGAGATTACTCCTGGCTCATGCACTCAGGAATTATTCCTGGCAGTGCTCGGGGGACCATATGGGATGCTGGGAACTGAACCTGGGTCGGCTGTGTGCAAAGCAAACGCCCTACCTGCTGTGCTATTGCTCCAGCGCCCCCCAAAAAATATTCAAGTGAAAAAAATTAAATGAAAAAAGCATATGATCCTCTCAAAATATGCACAAAGGGTATTTGATAAAAATTCAACATCCACTGACAACCTTTTTTCACAAAAACCTAATAGAAAATAAATTACTAATTGAATAAAGTGCCTATTATAAACCTATATAAAATGTCATAATGGTGAAATCTTTAAATCTTTCTTTTAGGGATTCAAATCAAATAACTGCTATTCCACATTGTACTACTACAAGTCCTAAGTAATCCAATTGCAGCAAAGAATTTTGGAAATAGTTAATAAGCACAATGCAAAAATTCTCATTATTTGAAAGGTACATTATGGTGCATGCAAACAATCCCCCCAAAAATCTTCAGATTCTTTACTCTTATTTTATTGACATGGTGTACCACATCAATTGATTTATGAATGTTGAACCATCCTTGCATCTCTGGGATGAATCCCACTTGATAACAGTGTGTGATATTTCTAATGTGTTATTGGATTCAGTTCATTAATATTTTCTTGTGGATTTTTACACTGATGCTCATCAGGGAAACTGAAATCTTTTTTAGTACTATCTCTGTTTGCTTTGGGTATCACTGTAACGTTAGCTTCATAGATGCTTCACTAGGAAGGATTCCTATTTCTTTGATATTTTGGAAGAGTTTGATGCATAACAGTAGTAAGTTTTCTCTGAAGGTTTAACAGAATCCCTCTGGACTAGGACTTTTTAATTACTGTTTCAATTTCCTTACTTGTAACTGGACTGTTCACATTTTTTGTTTGTTTGTTTGTTTGTTTGAACCACACTCCGTGGTTCTCAAGGCTTTTGCCTGTCTCTGTGCTCAGGAATCACTTCTGGGAGCTCAGGTGTCCACATGGGATGCAGAAGACCAAACCCAGGATGACTCTTATAAGGCAAGTGCCCTAACTGTTGTACTATCACTCCAGTCCCATGTTCAAATTTTCCATTTCCTTCTGGCTCAGTTTAGAAAAGTTGCATGATCCTAAGAATCTGCTTATTTCTTTTAGGATCTCCAGTTTAATGATGTAAAGTTTTTCATAGTAACCTCTCATGATATTTTGAATTTTTGAGAGGTCTGTTGTAATTAAGGTACAATCAAGTTTAATAGACACATAACTGTCTATTATATGTCAGGGAGAGATATGAAGATACTATGAAATACAGAAACTTAAAAAAGAATTTTTTGAGACCAGAGGTAGTGCAGGGGTTGAGGAACATGCCTTGCATGCAGCCAATCCAGGTTGAATCCCTGGAACTTCATATGGTTCCCTGGTCACTTCCAGGAGTGAATAAGCACAAAGCACAGAGCCAGGAATAAACCCTGAGCACCAACAGGTGTGACTCCCCACCCACCACCCATGCATGTCTCACTTATGTAAGGTCCTAAGATTCCGTCCCCAGCAAATAAAAAAAATCTAGATTGTTTAAAGATACACATAAAATGGTGGGATTAAAGGGAAAATATAATGTAATTATTGTCAAAAAAACAATGAAAACCTCTAGGGTAGAGAGGGGGAAATGTAATTGTAATCTGAAAGTCATACACAGAGAGCTTCTGAAGTACTTTAATACTGGCAATATCCTATTTTTCTTTTCCTTACTTTTTTTTTATTTATTTCAGTGCTATAAACTGTGAACCCAGGATATCACACATGCAAGATATATGCTCTAGCACTGACATATTCCAAATATCTTATTTCTTTTTTTTGGGGGGGCGGGGGGAGGTGGTTTAAAGTAATCTATTAGTGAGGAAGATACAGTCTTGCTCATACAGCCCTTAAAGTTTCAAATTCACTATTTCCAGTAATAAGGATGTCCCTCTTCCTCCTAATGCAGAGAGAGTACCTTTCACATGATTTATTTCCTGCCTTCAGGGGGACAAAGAAGGGGCATATTGTCCTTCTTGCATTGGCTGTTTCTTAAGTGACTTTAATTCAAAAATCAATCAATATGCCAGTGTGGCCTATTGTAGGGCAGCCCATTTTGCTCTACTTCATTATTATCTGTCAGGATACAGATTATTAAGTTTCTTAGTGATTTGTAGATTTCTGCCCATGCAGATGCAAATGATTTTTCTGTGACAGAAAGATTACAGTTTTCTTATCCTGGAAGATAATAATCAATTCACTAATCACAAAACTTTATTCTAGTGTTGTATAATTATGCATATATTTATACACATGTGTATATATGTATATGTCTATATATATGTATGTACACAAACACATATATTTGGAGGAGGTGGAGGGAATAATCAGCTTTACTATACTGTTAATATCCACACATGTTAAATAAAAGCTTCACTTGGATTAGTTTTATATTTTATGAGTAATTATATATATATTTAAAAATATAGTTTGATATATGAAAGCTTTTGAATCTCTTCTAAGATGTCTATGTAATACAAATATCCTATTTCTTTACCCTCGTGGTGGTAACATTGGTGCTTATATTGGGAGCAGGGGATTGGATCATGTCTGACAGTATTCATTCTGGCCATGCACTTAGGGTAATACCAACCCCAGCACTTTGAACTGTCTCTCTGAACCCAGAGATCACTGCAATATTTGTTCAATGGCATATTTTACATATTCTTAAGATGCTCATCATATTTTACAATTAAAAATTATTTTAAATTTGTAGATTAGAAGATTCTTACCTGGATCCGTGAAATTAAATCCTGAATTCCTGTAGTCCGGGCCTTTTCTATATAACTTATTAACTCCATCATCTCTTCTGTGCTCTCAGGAACTTTCAATGCATGCTCTTTAATTGCTTCAAATTCATTGCAAATGCTGATATATTACAGTTTTATCATAGTTAGGGTAATTGGTGCAATAACATGCTCAATGAATACTTCATTAATATAAAATAAAAATTGACATCCTTAAAATAGTTGGTAAATTTGCTAAGATTTCTTAAAATATTTCAGCATAACTTATATAATGGACTGGAGCAATAGCATAGCGAGTAGGGCGTTTGCCTCGCATGTGGCTGACCTGAGTTCAATTCCTCTTTCCCTCTCAGAGAGCCTGGCAAGCTACTGAGAGTATCTCACCCGCACAGCAAAGCCTGGCAAGCAACCCGTGGTGTATTTGATATGCCAAAAACAGTAACAAGCCTCACAATGGAGATGTTACTGGTGCCCACTTGAGCAAATAGATGAACAATGGGACAACAGTGCTACAGTGCTAACTTATAACAGTATTTATATCACACATCTGTAAAACTAATGGCTTCCCTGTGAAATTATATTGTATTTAAGGTTTTATATTTATCTCTTCAGCTCTCTTGAAGATCTAGCTAAGCCATGAGAATACCTAGCTAAGCATTCTTTAGATCAAACAACCCCAAATCTAAATTCTATTTCAGTTTTTACTAGAATTGTGAATGTGGACAAATCTCTGAGGCTTAGTTTCCATATATGTAAGATAATGTTTGAAATTTTTAACATTTATCTTACTGTGTTCTTATAATTATCAGTGAAAAGGACCTAAATTGTTTATTATAATCAGTGCCTTATGTGAAACATAGTAATAAGGAGATAAAACTTCTATTACATGCTTTAAAATTTATAATTCTCTTCAAATATCCTAAGTCATGTGAGTATAAATTTAGATACCCTATTTCCATTATTCAACTGAAGGTATATTCCACATTCTTTTCCTTGTGAGTTGCAATATCTGCATTATCATGCTTTTACTATCAATATTGAGGGTCATGCAAAAAATAAGTATAAAAGAGGTAATTTTTTTTTGCTTTTTGGGTCCCACCTGGCGATGCACAGGGGTTACTCCTGGCTCATGCACTCAGGAATTACTCCTGGCGGTGCTCAGGGGACCATATGGGATGCTGGGAATCGAATGCGGGTCAACCGCGTGCAAGGCAAACGCCCTACCCGCTGTGCTATCACTCCCGCCCCAAGGTAATGGTTTTTAAAATAAACTTTAGTTCTTCCTGGTAATTCATTTGTATTATGGGGTTAGTTATACTTTTTCATTTAATAAACGATTGAGTATCTAACAAAGTAGTGAACAAAGTTCTAAGCATTGCATATATAGTGCTAACAAATAGAGTTCTTGCTTCATAAAACTTACATTCAAGTTTAGGAGACACACAAATGCATGTAAATATAAAACAGGTGGTTACACAGCAAAAAGTACTTCAAAAGAATGAAAACAAAGTAAACGAATAAAGAATGATGGGCTGTTGGAAAGGGAGCACTATTTTACTCAGGGAAGTTCTCTCTGTGGAGGTGATATTCAAGATGAATATTAGCAGGAAAAGTTTGTATGAAGATGCCATGGATAGGCAGCCAAAAGCTCCACACTCCACAATCACTACCATGCACCCTGCCAGACTCTACTACTCAGGACATGCCTCATCCAGAAATCAATCTGTTGAAATACTCTGGGGTTTTGTGACTGAAATCTCCAGACTTTCACAGAGTCAGAATAGGCTACCTCCCCCATATCCCTGTTCTTTTGGAAGCCCAGCAGTCACACACACTCCAAAGTCGCCATCCAGTTAAAAATTTACTCTAGGGGTCAGAGCAATAGTACAGTGGGTAGGGCATTTGCCTTGCACGTGGCTGACCCAGGTTCAATCCCCGCCATTCAATATGGTCCCCTGAGCACAGCCAGGAGTAATTCCTGAAAGCAGAGCCAGAAGTAACCCTTGAATACTGCTGGGTGTGACCCAAAAAGAAAAACATTATGCTAGCTCTATCACCCAGTTTTGGATTTCTTGGAGCGCACAGTCACAAATGTGGCCACACAGCATCTCAAACTCAGCAATATTGATATACCAGGAGTAGCACATCATATTGGATGGGATATAATATAGAAGGCAACCAGCTTCCACAATCCAAAATCACTGCCATACCCCTGGTCTAACTCCACCATCTCAGGACGGACCTCACCAAGATATAATCTGCTGAAAATTCTGGTATATGGCTATTGTGACTGAAATCTCCAGGCTTTCTCGAAGTTGGGATGGGCTACCTCCCCCCACTTCCCAATACTCATGGAAGCACTGACAGTCACCCCCACAAACCAACTCCAGCACCACCATGTAAGCTTTACTACCAGCCTTGCTTCAGAGACCCATAAAGAAATCTCAAAAGAGATCTAAAGACACAGTTAAGCGAGGACCTGTGCATGGCTGAACAGATCAGAGTAAATCAGCAGGGTCAGGTTGGCCTGGGGCCCACCCAGCAGAGCCTCTGATAGCCACTTGCTTCCACAACCCAAACTTGCCGCCATACCCCCGGCCTGACTCCACTGAAAATTCTGGTATGCAGGTTTTGTGACTGAAACCTTCAGGCTTTCTCGGGGTCGGAATGCGCTACCTGCCCTCACCTCCCTGTACTTCTGGAAGACTCAAAAGTCACATCCACACCCCAAAGTTGCCACCCAATTGAAAAGCTACTCCAGCCTTACCATCCTGATAAAAATACCAAATGCCCTGAAAAAAAACCATGACCTCTTAGCACCTGTATTGCAAACCATAATGCATAAAAGGAAAAGGAGAGAGAGAGAGAAAGAAGGAAAGTGCCTCCCATAGAGGGAGGCTGGGGGTAGGGGGTGAGGGGTTGGTGGATGGTGTAGGGAAACAGGGGACATTGGTGGTAGGAAATGTAGAGAAGTGGAGGGATGGGTGCTGGATCATTGTATGACTGAAATCCAATTATGAACAGCTCTGTAATGGCCTATCTCATGGATATTCAATTTAAAAATATTTTTTAAAGTAATGCAAAGTTTATGCCCAATTCAATCAGCTTAATCAATGGCTGAATAAACAGCAGTAGTCCTACATAAAAGAAGGTAACCAATCTCAATTAACAAAACATAAACACAGAAGGCTTATCCTGTAGCAATATCTTAGTAATCTATTATACAATGACTTAATGTCTCCATGGTGAGATACAAAAATCTTCACTAACTTTCTTCTTCTAAGGAAACATTTTCGATAATTCTTTTAGTAAGCTTTTTATAATAGGCAATATAAAATAAATTACTGAGGGCATGCTATGGGGTGAGGCTTAAGAGGTGGTTGGGAAAATTGTAGATAATGGTGATGGGAAGGTGCAATGGTGATGGGATTGGTATTGGTAATTTGAATGTCTGTAACAAATTATCATGAGCTACATTGTAAACCACAGTGTTTATATAGTGTAAGGGGAAAATAAATCTTTCTTTAAGTCTTAAATTTAAAAAAATTTAAATAATAAAACAATTAAGTAAGATGCCAGGGATGTCGCGTATCAGTAGAACACTTGTGTGGTACCCAATGTCCCACAAACACCATTAGGAGTGACTTACAAGTACCACTGAAATTTTTAACGGTCCAGTTAAAAATTTACTCTAGGGCCAGAGTAATAGTACAGTGGGTAGAGCATTTGCCTTGCACGTTGCTGACCCAGGTTCAATCCTTGGCATTCTATATGGTCCCCTGAGCATAGCCAGGAGTAATTCCTGAATGCAGAGCCAGAAGTAACCCCTGAGCACTGCCAGGTGTGACCCAAGAAGAAAGATAAATTATTCCAGCTCTATCACCCAGTTAAAATTTTTTGATTTCTTGGAGCGCACAGTTGTAAATGTGGCCACACAGCATCCCAAACTCAACAATATTGATATACCAGGAGTAGCACATCATATTGGATGGGATGTAATTTGAAGGCAACCAGCTTCCATTGATCCCAAAACAACAATTAATTAAATGGAGGAAAATGAAAACAAATTAGTGGTTAATAAAATAAAATAGTTGAAAATACATTTTACACTCTATTGCAGTCATATCCAGGCCAAAAACAAACAGGAGAGTGACTGGAATGACTGGAATGGGACAAGAAGGTGAGTATATAATTTGGTTGGGAAAGTCATATTCAGCTTTCTTATAACAAAAATTGCAGGGGTTAAAAGGAGTATTAAAGAATTATTAATTCTTTAATATTAATTAAAGTATTAAAGAATGAGTAAAGGGGCTGGGATGATACTCAAAGGGTGAGTATGCATGCTTTGCAAACTGGAGGCCCAGGACAATCAACAGTGGCATGGTCCACCCACCTCCAAAGCACTGCAAGGAGTGACTCTCAAGAATGGGAATAGGGGCTGGAGTGATAGCACAGTGGTTAGGGTATTTGACTTGCACACAGCCGACCCGGGTTCAATTCCCAGCATCCCATATGGTCCTATGAGCACCACCAGGAGTAATTCCTGAGTGAAGAGTCAGGAGTAATCCCTGTGTATCTCTTTTTATTTTTTTGCCTTTTTGTGATAGGTCACACCGGGTGGTGCTCAGGGGTTACTCCAGGCTTTGCACTCATTAATTACTCCCAGAAGTGTTCTGGGTACCTTATGGGATGCTGGAGATCAAACACGGGTCAGCTGCATTTAATGCAAACACCTTATGTGCTATTCTATCACTCCAGCCCTCTATTTTTTTTAATCTATAGTTGCCCTAAAATTATTCTCAAACAGTATGAAACAAAAAGAAATCTAACATCTAACACTTGGATTGCAAAGAAACTTCCTGAAAAGGCAACTGTGCAAAAAAGTTGTAAAAACTAATATTTTAATCTTTCATGTTTAAACAACAGCCATAATTAGAAAAATAGTGCTCTTAACTCCAAAATTACAAGTTTAACATTTAATTCTACTTACCTTTCATTCTCTTTTCTGTGTTTTGTAGCGATGTCATTTAGTAGTAAGTTTGCAAAGGCCTTTGCTTTGTTTGTTAGGCCTATCTTTAAATCTTCACAATCCAAACGCACCATAGGATAATGAACCCATTGAGGTAAAAGCATTATTTCTGAGACAAGATTGAAAAATTTTTCTATAAACTAAAAAAAGGGGGAACATTTAAAAAATTTTAAATACTTAGAATTTTCTAATTAACCAAAGATTTTGTAGTACTTCATTACAGTAATATTCTGCTGGTTGTCATCTGAAAAATACAAAAATGCTAATCTGAAAATCTGTGCAACCTCATCTTTATAATAGCACTCTTCTCTTTTTTTTTGGCTTTTTGGGTCACACCCGGCGATGCACAGGGGTTACTCCTGGCTCATGCACTCAGGAATTAATTCCTGGTGGTGCTCAGGGAACCATGTGGGATGCTGGGAATCGAACTCGGCTCAGCCGCATGCAAGGCAAGTGCCCTACCTGCTGTGCTATCGCTGCAGCTCCATAACAGCACTTTTTTTAGCAAGAATTGGGGGGAAAATCTAGATACTATTTTATGAATGAGTTGTTAAAGAAAATACACAATGACATGCTAGTCAACTGTGAGGAAGTGGCGCGGGGGAAGATGGAATACTGACAGGTGCATATCATATTCTATACATAATCAGCAATAGAAAACAAATTGTCTAATGTTGCCTTTTCAGCAGATCTGAGTGTTGGGGTAAAATCCCTAATAATAATGATGGGTCTGGTGTCAAAATATTGAATGTAATCAAAGTAGAGAGATAGTAATCAAAGCAGTAGGAAATCATCTGCCACACAGATAGGGGAAGGGTGTGGGAATGGGGGACATACTGGGGGTTTGAGTGGTGGAAAATGTGCACTGGTGAAGGGATGGGTGTTTCATCATTGTATAACCAAGACTTAAACCCGAAAGCTTTGTAACTGCTGTCACGGTGATTCAATAAATAAATTTATTTTAAAAAAATGATGAAACTAAAGGGTATTGTATGAAGTGAAATAGATCAAATGAAGAAAGATAAATACAGTATGTTGATACTCATACGTGATAAAGAAAAAAAAAGTGAATTTTGGTAAGATAGTGGAAGGGTAAAATTTCTCTTCCTCCCCAAATTTCCAGGTTCTCTTCCTCCCCAAATTTCCAACTAAATGACAAGTGGAGTTTAAAATAGACCCAGAGGAGCCATACAGATTAGCTCAAACCATAGAACATATGTGTAGCCTGTGCAAGATTCTAATATTGATCCCCAGTATTGTATGGCCCCAGGCTGGAGCACCACAGTGATATATCACAATGTCCCAGGCCCAACACAGCCCTCTAGCATGAATTAGTACAGATCCTATAAAATATTTTTAAATAGATTCTAAGAAACTACTAGATGACTAACTGAGCAGTGGAAAGAAGGCAGAAGACATCAGAGGGAGTAAGAGTAACTATGGTGTTAATGTGCCTCTAGATGCTATTATTAGTAATTCAGAGCCTGCTTTTGAGACTGAAGGGTTCACATCATACTGGGAACTCTGATACTTGGGGGACTCCGTCAATGAGGGTATCATACACACCAGGCAGAAAACAGAGGTTTTTTCTGTAGAGGGCACTCGAGAACAGGTCTCTGTGGCTGCCTATTAGGGGGCAGATAAATTCAAGCAGCAGCGACATCAGACAATTAAGAAACAGACAGATTTTCTCCGCGCCCGCACCCCCAGAATGACTGACGAAGAGGACGGAGCTGCTTGGGACACCGGCAGCCCACCAGCAACCTGCAGTATGTGACTTGAGAGTTTCCGCCAGGTCCCCCGAGCGGGGGCCTGGCGTTTCTCTTTTTTTTTTTCTTTAATCTATCTCTCTTCCCCTCAACCTCTGGGCACAGCACAGCATCTATCCCACTTCTGAGCACAAAATGGAGAGACGCACCCAAGTGCGCGGCGCGGCTGGCGGGGGATCGAGGGCGGGGAAGTACCGGTCTCCGCCCACATCGGACACTTAAAGAGAGTGCAGCCACGTGGGCTTTCCCATTTCTCCGCGCCCGCACCCCCAGAATGACTGACGAAGAGGACGGAGCTGCTTGGGACACCGGCAGCCCACCAGCAACCTGCAGTATGTGACTTGAGAGTTTCCGCCAGGTCCCCCGTGCGGAAATCTCTCTCTCTCTCTCCTTCAACTTTCTCCCTGGACTTTAGACAGAAACCCAAAACCGCGGGGCCGCTGCCGCGGCCGCGCGACTTAATGTCATCTTAGTATCAGCAGTATGTAATGGTTCCTTCTTAATGGGTCGGACTTTTGTGGGTGTTCCTAACAAGAATAGTAAGTATTTTGTTGAAATATTGAAGGCAATCAAAATGGTAGCCATCTCTCTAGACTGAACTAAGCTATATCCCCACGCTGGCTGAGAAGAAATATCCTTCTTTCTCAGGAAGAAACGTGGCGTGGTGTCAAACATAGTGTGATGTCCATTAAGCAAACAGACCTGGTGGCGTGGGAATGGGAAATAAGGGGAAAAATTAGGTACATGGACCAGCGGGACGCTGGTGGTATCTCGAGCCGGAGCCGATATCAGCGCAAGAGCTTTGGTTCCAGAAACTGCTTCCAGACACTCTACTAGACTATCAACTAAGCCAGAGCCCCACGCCGGCTGATGACGGGAAATAACCATCCTCTTCGGTTTTTTTTCCCTTTGTCAGACAGCGTGGCGATTACTAAACAGGCGTGAACTCGGTGGCGCGGGGCAAGGGGGAAAAAGAAAAGTTATGTAACAAACAGCAGGACTTAATATCTCTATATGCTTAGTAATGGAGAATTATCAAAAGCCTCATTGGCAATAGGACTGTCTTTTTCTTTTTGGGGGGAAACCCCAGCAACGGTAGTGAGTTGTGTGTTGAAACATGGAATGTAATCGAGATAAGCGCAAATGAAGTGAAACCTATCACGTATAAGGGTGGGGACTAGGGAGGTGGGAGGGGGCGGTAGATAGACTGGGGGGGTTGGGAATGTAAGATGGGCACTGGTGAAGGAAGGGGTATTTGAATATTGTATAACTGACATAATCCTGAGAACTTTGTAACCCTCCACTTGGTGATTCAATAAAAAAAAAAAAAAAAAAATTAAGAAACAGACAAATAACCAGAGTGGAGGGCAATAATACCCTCACATTCTGCTGCCAGCAGTGCCTAAGGCTGTTGAATTTTCCTGTGTCTGCTGCTGTAGGTCCTTGTCTAGGACAGGAGATCAGATAACTCCAGGTGTAAGTTGTTAGGTTCTAATGGGCACAAGGACCTTGATGACTAAGGAGCTTGTTGGAAACAAGTTTCTTCTCTATAGAGAATTGTTATTTCTCTATAACTACCCTGGGATATGCAAAGCTCCTATTCTCTTGTCAGATCTGAACCCATCATTAAGAATATGAACACCTGGAGCTGGAGCCGTAGCACAGCGGATAGGGCGTTTGCCTTGCACGTGGCCAACATGGGTTCAATTTCCAGCATCCCATATGTTCCCCCAAGCACCCTCAGGAGTAATTCCTGAGTGCATGATCCAGAAGTAACCCCTGTGCATCACCAGGTGTGACCCAAAAAGAAAAAAAAAGAATATGAACACCTATGGGGCCTCCTATTTTGATTTAGAGTTTAGAACATGCAAATTGAAAGCAACTTATAATGAAGTTTTTTTGTTTGCTTGTTTTTTGGGCCACACTCAGTGAAGCTCAGGATTTGCTCCTGGATCTGTACTCAGAAGTTACTCCTGGAAGTGTGTGGGGGATCATATGGGATGCCAGGGATCAAACCAGGGTTGGCAGCGTGCAAGGCAGAGTCCCTACCCACTGTACTATCAACCCATCACCAAGATATTTTTTAACTGATATCATCTATAAGCTTTGAGAATCACACTCTTCATATTCACCTATGACTATTATTAAACCTGCAGTTTGACCCCAGCCTTCACCTAAGACCTCTTCTCTTGTTTGCATCCTGTGAAAGATTTGGGCTGCAGACAGTACAAGATCGAGATTAGACTACAACTGAGGGATAAGTGATGCCTTGAAGAAGTTGGGAAAGCCCATATTACAAAACTAGCACTAACTTCTTAAACTGAGGACACCAGCCAATATACTCCTGTAACTGAATGTGGAGCTCCCAGAAAGTTTGCAACGGGGCCGGAGCGATAGCACAGCGGGTAGGGCATTTGCCTTGTACTCGGCCGACTCGGGTTCAATCCCCGGCATCCCATATGGTCCCCCAGGCACCGCCAGGAGTAATTCCTGAGTGAAAATCCAGGAGTAACCCCTGAGCATAGCTGGGTTGTGACCCAAAAAGCAAAAAAAAAAAAAAGTTTGCAACAATAAAAAGTTTCTGAATACACAAGCAAAGATTAATTCCTAGTCAGCACATATGAATCCGAGGTTTTCTGGCAGTGCTTGCCTATATTGCATTTCTGGGGTGAAAAGGTGGAGTGGGAACTAATGATCTCCAAGAGGCTGCAGATCTCTCTCTCCTCAGCTTAAGATGCTATTAACCCCTTGGGAGGCCTGAATTCATGTAGCCTGGTGGTGTTGGGGTGGGGCTACCAGGCCTACAAGGCAGTGCTTGGAGTCACGCAATACCAGGAATTAAAGTTGGGGGCTCAACTCATGTGCTTCCGCCCCTTGAATTATCTCCTTGGTCCTAAGATTGTGTGTGTCTGTGTGTATCTGTATGTGTGTGTGCACACACACATTGCCTACCCCAGGGCTCAGATATGCAAGGCAAGTGCTGCCACATCCCCTGCCCAAGATTCTTCCTATTTGGTGGAGTTTTGTTATATATGTTAAAACTATTGCAATTCTATTCTTCATCCTCTCTGTTTCTTTTTTTGACGGGAGGGAGGACGGGGAGGAAATTGAAAGGTGGTCTTGTGACCTCTGACACTGATAGGTTCTAGCAACATTGCATCAATGGCAGGTCACTGAACTGACCAAGGCAGAGCCTGTCCAGTAGTGGCCTCCATAATCCCCTGAGCATTGTCTGGAACTCTCTCTCTCTTTCTCTTTCTCTCTCTCTCTCTCTCTCTCTCTCTCTCTCTCTCTCTCTCTCTCTCTCTCTCTCTCTCTCTCTCCTACACACACACACACACACACACACACACACACACACACACACCATACACAAGTATAAATCTTACTTCATTCCACTGCTTTTCTTCAGAGCTTCCAGAATTATCTTTTTTAAAACTCAGATCCAAGTTTATAATTTTCATGGCAATATCCCTTCAAAATAAGGTCCTTTTTTGGGTCCGGAGCGATAGCACAGCGGGTAGGGCGTTTGCCTTGCACGCAGCCAACCTGGGTTCAATCCCCAGCATCCCATATGGTCCCCCAAGCACCGCCAGGAGTAATTCCTGAGTGCAAAGCCAGGAGTAACCCCTGAGCATCACTGGGTGTGACCCAAAAAGCAAAAGAAAAAAAAATAAGGTCCTTTTATGTTCCCCTATGGCTTTACTTTTCATTTCCAATTTCATGTTCTAAGTCTTCCATATATTTTTTCTATATGAATTGTTCTTCACTTACTTTGGTTTATTTTCATTTCCCTGAAAGCATCTAAATATTACTGATATTTTCTTTTCTTCTTTTCTAAATATCTACTTCAAAGCCAAGCTCACTTTACTCTTCCAGAAACTTTCAACAATTTTCTTTCGGTTTTTGTTTTTTTGGCCACATTCAGCTCTTCAGGACTCACTTCTAGCTCTGTGTTCAGGGATCACTCCCAGAAAAGCCCAGGGGACCATATGGGATTTAAGGGATGAAACCTAAGTCAGCCACGTGCAACACAAATGCCCTACCCGCTGTACTATCTATCCAGCCCCAAACCACTAATTTTCCAAAGCAAAAAACATTTCCATATCCGAATTTCCACAATGCCTTGTACATCTCTCTATTCCAAAACTTGTCTCACTCTATTGCAGTTGGTTTATATTAAAGTTGTCTGGCTTTCAAGCCAAATATAAGCTCTTAAGGATATTATTTTTCTTATGCTTGCATCACCAAAATTTTGCTAGTATCTGAATATGCCTTAAGAGAATCATAGAGGGCTGGAGCAATAGCACAGCGGGTAGGGCATTTGCATTGCATGCGGCCGACCCAGGTTCAATTCCCAGCATCCCATATGATCCTTCGAGCACCGCCAAGAGTAATTCCTAAGTGCATGAGCCAGGAGTAACCCCTGTGCATCGCCAGGTGTGACCCAAAAAGAAAAAAGAGAGAGAGAGAGAGAGAGTCATAGGGCTGTAGCGATAGCACAGCGGGTAGGGCGTTTGCCTTGCACGCTGCCAACCTGGGTTCAATTTCTCCGTCCCTCTCGGAGAGACCAGCAAGCTACCGAGAGTATCCCACCCACACAGCAGAGCCTGGCAAGCTACCTGTGTCGTATTCGATATGCCAAAAACAGTAACAACAAGTCACAATGGAGACATTACTGGTGCCCACTAGAGCAAATCAATGAACAATGGAATGACAGTCCTACAGTGCTACAGTCTGAATATGATTAAATAATATTGGTCAAATCAGTGATTAAATGCATAACTAACAAAATTCTGAGGTGAGCATGTAAGTTTACTAAAATGATATCCTACATTTTAAAAAATTGCTAGTTTAAAGTGAAGCATTTATTTTTTAGAATAAATAGATACTAATTCTAGAAATTCAAAGAGCATTAATGAAAACAGAGTTTCCACTTACTTGTGTGTACTCATCAAAGGTATGATTTTGTGCCTGAAAAGTCTCTATCATCTTGACTGCAGTACCATCGAGGAGCCAATTATACTTTTCAACTAAAAATTAATAAAGTAGTTTAAATTTTAATACCTTCTCCAAAAGATAAAGTACTCTTTCATGTGGTGCTATAATAGAATAGCTTATTCAATTTAATATTATTAATAGAGTATTAATTAATAGAGTATTAATAGAGTAATAAAGTGTTAGTAGGAATTGATAAAACACTCTCAACAAGCAAAACTAATTAAACACATATATGAATATAAAGATGTAATATATGGGGCTGGAGCAATAGCACAGTGGGTAAGGTGTTTGCCTTGCACATGGCCGACCCAGGTTTGATTCCCAGCATCCTATATGGTCCCCTGAGAACTGCCAGGGGTAATTCCTGAGTGCAGAGCCAGTAGTGACCCCTGTACATCACCTGGTGTGACCCAAAAAGAAAAAAAAAAGATGTAATATATTCTCGGGTTCGATTCCTCCATCCCTCTCAGAGAGCCCGGCAAGCTACCAAGAGTATCCTGTCTGCATGGCAGAGCCTGGCAAGCTACCCGTGGCGTATTCAATATGCCAAAAACAGTAACAACAAGTCTCACATTGGAGACATTGCTGGTGCCCGCTCGAGCAAATCAATGAGCAAGGGGATTACAGTGACAATAAATTCATATAATAAATTTTAATTTCATTTATAAATATACATATCTCCTTATTTTTATATAATTATGCATATTTCACTTGTTGAGATGATATATGTTTTGGTGATAAAGCTTTGAAAAACATATAGGATGAGATTTTTTCTTCCCTTAGGTTTATTTGGTTATAAAACTGTTTTCCTATGAAATATAGTTTATACCGTTGACTAGAATGATGCACTCTGATAAAAGGTTTCAGCATAAACAGAACTCACCATTCTGTTCTTGTTATTCTGAATGTCAGCTAAAATAATACCCTTTCCTATATTTCCTAGGAAGTTCTCTTAAATTATTGATTCTTGTAGAATACAAGTTTTCTTAAGATGGCACTAATATTTTCCCAGTTCTTTTAGGTAATGATCATTTGTTGAAGAGAAGAACAGTAGACATCTTCAAAACCTAAATAACTCTGAGCATCTCATAAACCCTGTTGCTACCCTCTTTGGCTATCAATAGGATTTAGTATTTAATGGATTTATTTTGGTTTTAAGATATTTATTTTGAAGTTTATCAAGAATGTGTATATTTTTAGGTCAGAAATGAGACTAGCTTTCAAGAATGTCTTTGCAGAATATGTTTGGCTTAAATTAGAATGAAATTGTTTCTTATAAAAAAAAGTATAAGTTATGTAGCAAATTGATTACTGTATTTAAGCAAACTATGTGCCTCCCAAAGTGGATTACAGTTTTCATGTGTATATGGTTTGTGTAATAAAAATACACAATCAAAAAACTAAATTAATGAAGTTAATATAAAAATGAATATAAAGATATAATATATAATAAATTTGTGTGGTAATTTTTATTTAATTAAATTAATAAAGTTTAATAAATTTTTATTTTATTTTAATCTTATATTCTTATAATAAATTTATTAGTCATATAATAAATTTTAAAGGCTTAGATGTTCTGGGGCCAGAGCAATAGCACAGCAGGTAGGACATTTTGCTTGCACATGGCCAACCCGGATTCAATCCCAAATATTCCATATGACCCCCCAACCCCTGCTAGAAGTGATTCCTGAGCATGGAACTAGGAGCAAGCCCTGAGCACCACCAGGTGTGGCCCCAAAACCAAATAACAGACAACAATCACCTGGATGTTCTGATAAACCAATTAATAGAATTTTTATTTAATATAATATCAAATAACATTTGTACATTCTGAATCCACACATAGGATTGGAGCGATAGCACAGCGGGGAAGGCGTTTGCTTTGCATGCAGCTAACCCGGGTTCAATTCCTCCATCCCTCTTAGAGAGTCCGGCAAGCTACCAAAAGTATCCCGCCCGCATGGCAGAGCCTGGCAAGCTACCCGTGGCATACTCGATATGCCAAAAATAGTAACAACAAGTCTCACAATGGAGATATTACTGTGCCCACTCGAGCAAATCGATGAACAATGGGACAACAGTGCTAGAGTGCTACAGAATTCACACATATTTAAGAATAATATAAAATTAAACTTTATATCATACAAAACTATTTTCAGGAATTACCTTCCTTTCATTATCAGCTTTGCTTTGCTTTATTCCAACATTTCTTCTTTTTACCTTGTGAATT
Organism: Sorex araneus; assembly: GCF_027595985.1. NCBI lineage: Eukaryota > Metazoa > Chordata > Mammalia > Eulipotyphla > Soricidae > Sorex > Sorex araneus. Next base: position 53,567,182 of record NC_073305.1, read on the forward strand.
TATCACCCTGTTCCAGTTAACATTCACACTTTGGACTAAACAACATAATTTAAATTTCTTGTTATGATTCTTTACTCTGTCAAAAGCCATGGCTATGCTTATTTCTAGATCTCCCTGCTCTGTCATATAGCCTCAGTCAACAAAATACATGATGAAATTCTAATAAAATTAAATGGCATTCTTTCATAACAAAGGATATAATATTATATATACATATATAGAGAGAGAGAGAGTAGTATATGTACCGTATGTCTCATAATGCCTTCTTACACCTTCTAAGTTACGAGATATATCCTCCTTTAGCTGAGTAACAGCCCACTGTATCACATGTTCTGGAAGTTCTGTATCAAGATTTACAGGTGTTGAAGTTCCTGATAGCCAAGAGGGTACTGTCTGGACATTCTAATGTAAATAAACATAATGTATTAAAGTCATACCTGTGCAGTTAACCTCAATATGTATTATATATTTTTAATTCTTTGCATAGCTCAATAATCAAAGAATACCTGGCTCAAAAGAGTACTTGATACAAAAATAATTATTTAAAATTATATTTTTACTCTAATATACAACTTCAGTTGGGTTAGTTTTCAATCGGTGAATAAATACTAAGAGAAACTAAAGAGTAAATGTAATTATACTGGGATTGGAGCGATAGCACAGCGGGTAGGGCATTTGCTTTGCACAAGGTCGATCCGGGTTCTATTCCCAGCATCCCATATGGTCCCCCAAGCACTGCCAGGAGTGATTCCTGACTGCAAAGCCAGGAGTAACCCCTATGCATCGCTGGGTGTGACACAAAAAGCAAAAAAAAAAAATGTAATTATACTAAAAAATCCAGAGAGAACAAATATTACATGCATTTTTTAGTTAAGAAAATCATAATTTGGTAAAGGATAAATTAAATACCAATTCACAACCATAACAAATGTTAGATGAGAAAAACTTCATCTCTATTCAGAAGACTTTTTCAAATAGAAAGTACTTTCTAACCTTAAATAAAATTAGAGGTTAGAAAATGAAGCAAAATGCTATGACTTTTTGTGCACATATGTAAAATTTTAAGTTCTGAAAGAAAACCATATAAAGGAAGCTGAAGGGTAAGAAAAAAGTAATACCTGCAGTGCTTCCCCTATTCTTTCTACTATTCCCAAAATAACATCTTCCAAATCTTGAAAAGTTGGATAAAATTCCATTCTGTCATCATCAAGTGTCAATTCCATCTTAAATAATGGCATCCTACTTTCATCTTCTTGATCAAAAAGTTTTACAAATCCTTCTATAGTTTGTTTTAAAAGATCCCTTAGCTGTGTGACATCAAAAATTACTATTACTTTAGAAAGTATAAACTCAACCTTCACCTAGAAATCTATGTATTGGCTATGTTTATTATATTAATCCGTTCAGAACTGAAAACTATCTTCATCAATACATCTTAATGAATGTCACCTAAAACAATAAAATATATACAAATTATAATTTTATAGGATATAACAACCTTAAAATGGCAACTCATAATCTTCCATGTTCTTGAGTATTCTGTCCCTGATCTAAAAATATTCCAGAAGACCAATGAACATGGTGAGGACTGAGGGAGGGAAGACCAGACATCTGAGAGTGAAGGTGGTATAAAGGGTAAATATCCAAGATACATATAAGGCACTGAGTGATAGATTTTACAAAGAAAAGATATTCAATCCCATCAAAAAATGCAGAGAAGAAATGAACAGAAACTTCCTCATCAAAAGACACATGAAAAAATGTTCTGCATCGATAATCATCAGGGAGAGGCAAATCAAAACAACAATGAGATATCACCTCACACCACAGAGACTGGCACATATCAAAAAGAATAAGAGCAACCTAATGCTGATAAGGATGCTGGGAGAAAGAGACTCTTTTCATTGTTGATGGGAATGTGACTGGTTCAGCCTTTTGGAAAACGATATGGGCATTGCTCAAAACACTAGAAATTGAGCTTCCATAAAACCTAGCAATACCACTTCTGGGAATATACCCAGAGGCCCAAAAACACACAGCAGAAATGCTACCTGCACTTCTACATTCATTACAGCACTATTCACAATAGCCAGGATCTGGAAACACCCCAAGTGTCTGAGAACAGATGACGGGTTAAAGAAACTATGGTACATCTACACATTGAATACTACACAGTTGGTAGGAAAAATGAAGTTATAAAATTCGCTTATAAATGGATGGACATGGAGAGTAACGAATCAAGTGAAATGAGTTAGAAAGAGAGGCATAGACATAGAATGATTAGACTCGTTTGTGGGGTATTTTTAAAAAAACACACACAATAAGAGACTTATACCCAAAGACAGTAGAAAAAAGGAACAGGAGGATTTGGTCTATGATTGGAAGGAAGCCTGTCTCAAGCGCTAGGGGAGAAGGCAGTTGGGATAGAGAAGGGACTACCATGACAAAGATAGTTGGAAATGATCACTCAGGATAAGAACTGCATGCTAAAAACAGGTAAAGGAACAAACGTGATAACCTCTGTCATACCTGTATTGCAAACCTTAGTGTTCCCAATTGGGAGAGGGGTAGGGTGAGAAAAAGAGAAGAGAGTAGGAAAGCTGCCCACAGAGACATGAATATAGGCGGGGGGGGGGGGGGAGATGGTGGGAGGGAAACTGGGAACATTTGTGGCGGGATGGGTGTTGG